>NW_012155173.1:6941859-6949666 GCF_000956105.1 Propithecus coquereli | reverse complement strand
GAGGATACAAAACTCCTGACTGGGTGAAGGTGGCGGCTCATAGAAAAACGTTATCATATCCCTTTGTGAATGACTGAAAACTCCATCGTCTCGCACACATTCGGAAAACTTCCCGCGAGATGAGTCATCGTGTTACGACGGCAAGGACTTGCTAAGCTTCACTATGTGCCCGGTTTCTGGAGCCGAGCCGGTTCTCAGACTCGAACCCACTGACTGCAGCAGCCACAGCACGTGTACGCAGTAACGGTTCCTCCTGGCCCTCCTCAAGAGGCACTCACGGCCACTCACACTCATTTCCCGTGCACACTAGGTGAGAGACACAGCCAGCCATTTCAAACACAGTTGAACACAAGTTGACAGTGACACCCAGAGACGCAAGGCATGCTCAGAGTGGGGGACACTGGCTTGCCAGGTGACAAACAGAATGGAGCCACAACCCAGGTGTACCTCACATTTCCCTAGTCGCCAAATGTATAAACTGACACGGACACACTTCGTCGGCAGAATCCTCCTCCCATCGTTCCCTTGGACTCTGACAAAATTGTCATTGTGGGAAAGGCAAGTGGAGGCGTCCCCCTTGCCAGCCAAGAGAGGAAACCAAAGCCAACCTCTCGTCCTGAGGGGAACGGAAGGAACTGGTGACGCGCTTACGGACGTTAAGGATCCCCGGGCGGTGGTCTCCATCGCATCCACATTTCATTCACCAGTCCGGTCCCTTCAAAATTCGGATGGGTCCAAGAGGGTGGCAATGAGATAGCACAAACTCAAATTATAGGGCAAACTGTCGGATGTAGCGTCGATGCTACGGGCAATGAACACAGCCCTGGGTATACAGTATCTATCCACTGGCCTGGGAAATGAATGCTTTCTGTCTCCATCTGGAAAGAGGATCAGAACAGTTTACATTCACATGGGCTGGGCCCCACAACACATCTACGGTCTTGTCCCAAGGCTATTATTGACTGTCCTACCCTCTGTTATCACACAGTCTGAAGAAGCATGGACCATCTGGACATTTCACAGATTGTCACGTTGGTCGACTCTGTCGATGCACCATGCGCACTGGGCCAGAGGAGCAAGAAAGAGAAAGTATGTCTGAGGGTTTGGTAAGATAAGTGCTCCAGAAAGTGTGAGATAAATCTGATGAAGAATCAGGGGTTCACATAACTGAAAATTTTAGGGTTTAGTAGTTCACAGCATGCCATAGCATTTCTTGAAAAATAAAAAAGAAACTACTGCATCTTATACCTCACACCTCCAGACAGGAAGCAGAATGCTTGGTGGGCCTCTTTGGGTTCTGAAGGCAGCAAATGACACACTTGGGAATACGGCTGTGATCCATTCTCCAAGTGGCATGGAAGACCGCCACCTCGGAGTGGATCACAGAGCAAGGAAAAGACTCTGTAGCAGTTAGGCTGTGACCCGAGCAACCCTGGCCCTTTGCACCATATGAACCAGGGGACTCTGTGGCGTAAGAGTTATTGGTCGTAATAAACACTGTGTGAAGTTTATTGCAAGTGTCAACAGGAGACGTAACCATGCAGACGCCCAAGCTTTGGGTGTAAGGTCATGCCATCTGCCGCAGAGAGCTACGTATTCGGGAGGGACTTTCCCCTGAAAGTTCCTAGTATGCTACCAGATCCTATCAAGAGGACATGCAGCCACGATCCAGGAGAGATCATAGCTGGTTCTGTTGGACCCATGGAGTTATGTGTCAGAGAATGAGTCTCGCATAAAATGGAAGTGGCACATCCAGGATTAGATCCAAGAAAAGTCAGAGGGCACAAGTAAACTGCACTAGCAGATGGTCCAGCCCTGATGGCATCCACCGCTGTTATACTGCTGCCTTTCACTCAAGTTACACTTACAGCCACCTGGGAGTGGGGAGGAGAAAGGCCAAGCTTATTTCACAGAGAAGAATATGGCTCTGTGTAAGGATGCAAGGAAACAAGCCAAAAATGGGACCACTGCTATACGCTAGGCAGAACTTCGAAGGGTGCACCTGGTCATCCACTTTATGGAGGGAAAAAAAAAAAGAGATCCAAGGTCAGATATATGTAGATGCATGACTTCTTTTACTGGTCAGGGGCTCGATAGAGAAAGACCACAAGATCCTCTCCCTTGCTTGTTCAACATCAGCAAAAAAGACTTCAAGAAGGCAACAAGGCATCCTGGCAGTGGCCATCCCTGGCGATGGGTTTCTGGGGGAGAGGCGAACAGAGACTGTGGTGGAACTTCCCCCTTAACTTTCAGCAGTTCAGACACACGCCACAATTCAGTGCTCTACACAAAATATGTCCCCATTCCCTGGAGTCTGCTTACAAAGCATTCAGTTCCTCAACTTCTTTCCAGCTGACTTTGATCATCCACGAAAAACAGAAAGAATAGCACCAAAACACAGAGACCAGATGAATAGTGCAAAGCTCCAAAAGGGGCTAAAACTGGTAACCTGCAAGGTCCCTCTGGCCCTGAGATTCCATTAAAAGGAAACCAAGGATAGAGACGCTTCGCTGGTGCAGTGGCTCTCTCACTTAATCACACGTCAGAATCACCTGGAAAGCTGTGAAAGCACAGATTGTCTGGTGCCACCCAAGAGTGGCAGAGTCTGAGAATTCACAGTTCTTTCCGGTTCCCAGGGGATGCGATGCTGTGTGTTCAGGGGCCACCCTTTGAGAATCACCGTCCCAAAGCAATGAGCACTCAAAGGCAGACCCTGTGGGCCCAACTCCAGGCTCCAGCACCCTGTGCTCTGGCAGTCGGCTTCCATGAGGGTGTTAAGAGCCTGGGCTTTAGAGCTCAACTGACCTGGGTTCAAATCCAGGCTTTGCCACTGACCAGCTATTTAACATTTGGCAAGTGGACCTCCTTGTGAGCCTCAATTTTCTCACCTATAAAATGGGGATAATAATAATAATAATATCTACATTATAGGCATATTGTGAGTACTTAATTAGATAACATAGAAAAAAATGGCATGGTGCATGGTGAGCCCTGGGTAAATAAGAATACAAGGACAACAGACACTAGTGCTTTCTAAACTGTAGAGTGCTGGCCGAATGTAAGAGACCGTATTTTTCCTGGCTCTAGCCCTCACTTTTCAATTCAAGTATTCATCTTGTGGGACTCAGAGAGGTAATTACACTAGAAGGCAAGCAAAGAAAAGAGACTATATTTGGGGCTGTAACTCCCCCTCCCCGACTCCTCTCTACCCACCTCCAGCCCTCTTCTCCAAGGTCAGCTTGTTTAAATTTGGACTTGGACTTTCCTGGGAATTATTTTCACATTTTTCTTTTCTTTATCTTCTTTTGTTTTTTTTTAAAGAGACAGGATCTCACTCTGTCGCCCAGGCTTGGAGTACAGTGGTGTCATCATAGCTCACTGCAGCCGGGAACTCCCAGGCTCAAGTGATCCTCCTGCCTCAGCCTCCCGAGTGGCTGGGATGACAGGTGCATGTCATAGAACCCAAGTTTCACATCCTTCTTAGCCACAGCACCAGATGAGAGTGAGAAGCCATATTTTTTCCTCCCATCTCTGTAACATGCCTGTCCGTGCTTTTGCAGGCTGATGTAACAACAGTGCTCAGCACAATGCCGGGCACATAACATATACCCAAATGCTATCTGTTGAGTTGAATTTACAGGAATTAAGGAAACAGGATTCTGGTTCCATTTCTGCCTCTGGGTCAATGCAAGACCTTGGATTAGCCACTTCTCTTCTCCAAATCTCAGTTTCTCACTTGTAAAAATGGAGATTTCTCAGGCCTCGTCCAGCTTCAGGTTAACCACTGTGGCGTAGTGGCCAGACCGGGCATCAGTAAACCAGGGTCAGCTCCACATCTGCCACTAACTCATGGTGGAGAAGCTGCTTTCCCTCCCTGGGCCTCCGTTTTCTCATTTGTATTATGGGATGATTTCTACATACCCACCTCCCACTCCACAGTCCTGAATTTCTAGATATTTTTTTTTTTAGGCTTCTTGGAGGTTCAAGGTCAAAGCCTTTAAACAGTGTCTGAAGTGACAGGAGAAAGGACGTGTTCCCTTCTGTCCTGCAGTGGCCACATTTTATTGGAGGCTTTTGAGATCTTGCTGGATAAAATCTTCCATAACAACTCACTGCAATAATGATCATTAATATTGCATACAATCATTAAAATAAGTAGCATCGGATGGCTCTCAACTCAGATGGTATCTCTTAGCTGAGGGTCTGCTGATGCTTTGGCAAGACAAAGAAGGCCAGGACGGACTGCCATGGGAGTCACTCACTTAAGTCCTCCCTCTAAGCATCTTCAAACCTCAAGGGAGGTGGCATAAGCTAGTGAAGACAGCATCAGATTTTGCTTTGGAAGCTGTGGCTTCAGTGCCAAGTACCAAGTTCTTTGACTTTCCAGTGTGTGACTGTGGCAAGTGATTCAACTTCTGTGTGCCTCGGTCTACTCATACGCCAGTGCTTCCGTGTGTGCCTCACAGGCCCGTCGCGAAGATCACGTGAGATAATGGATGCAAAAATTGTTGTCAACTGTTAAGCTCTCTACAAACACACGCCATTTCCATTATGGTAATAAAAATTAAACGGCACATGAATATTTCACAAGCATGGACTGGGACAGATTACTTGTAAAGTATCCCCGTCTAATGGGGTTTTCTAAATACACACTCCCTCTCCTTATTACGAACTTCCTAATAATCTCTTTGCAAAGCTTATCTTCAAACTCCCTTTGTCTCCCCTGTCATTTCTTCTTAATATCTCCTGTCTCGCCTAGCTATTTATTACTGAACTCTGGGTGGCATTTGGGGAGACGGCTGGAAAACTATACACATACATATTTTGTACAGAGACATAAACAAAATGAGTCCAGGGCACCTCAAGTCTAAGCCAAGATATTAAAAAATATACATCTTCTTTGTGGGTCTGTCGGAGCTGCTCATATTAGAGATACTTAGGCAGAAATTAGGTTTAAGAACCCCATCCTTATGTGTACCCTCAAATCTGTTCACGTGTGGCATTAATATGGAGAGAAAACAAATGAAATATGCTCAGACGATTTTTTTTTCATCTTAAAAAAAAAGAGTTTTACAAAGCCTTTTGGAGTCTCTCTTGGTAAAAAGGAAATCCTTTTGCCATTAACTGCTCCTATGGAGAGAGCGTGCGAGCTGCAGGATCATGATGAGGGTAAGCATTAATTAAATCTAACTGCGAGAGAATAATTATGTACACATATCCGTCAGGGCGAGTTGTCACTATCCAGTAACAAAGTTGGATACAAACTCCATCAGCAGAACTGTCAGGCGGCTGTTAAAAGGATATAAATGTGTCCCAAAAGGAACATTTCATTTAGGGGGGGAAAAACTGGATTGCAAAGGATTAATGAGGCGAGGGGTTTGTGTTTTCAACTGGATGTAAAATGCAAACTAAGGAAGTTGTGATATCATCATTTAACCTTAATGTTTAGCTACATTTGGATTTCTAACACGTGGTGGGGACAATTAGACATCAAACCAACATTTTCCATCATGGAATGACATTAAAGGTTATTCTTTTAAGTTAAATTGCACAAAAGTTTACAACAAAATCATAAAACCTAATTTACACAGATGGCATATTCTTAATAATAATTAGGCAAGCAAATGAATAAAAATCCCACCAGGGTAATTAGGGTATTCAGTAAAGGACCCTTTTTTGTTGCTGCCTTCACTTCTGCCGAATTTCAGGCTGAGCTCTGAGGCCTGTGTGTGTGCGGAGCCCCCACAAAGGTGATGTGAACGCCAAGTCCTGGAGGCAGGCACTGCCAACAGGCACAGCTATAATGCAGGGGAAAGGACCATGGCATTGGAAGCAGACAGATCTCAATTTACATCCAAGCTCCACCAGTGACTGACTGTGCAAGTCTCGGCAACTGACTTCCTGTCTCTGAACATCAATTTCTTTTACAAAGCAAGCATTAGAGAAGAGTTTTTATAATAATACACATGAAAGCACCTAGAATAGTAACCGGCACAAAGTAAGTGGCCAATAATCGTTGCGTCCCATCAGATATACATCCCAAAGTGGAAAACAGAATGAAAACAAACCACAACGCCAGTGACAGGATTCATTCCTTCTATAATTTCACCGTTGCTGGAGGAAGCACAGGGAGTGATGATTTCCAGTCCAGGCAAAGGATTAGGAAGCCTAACTAGTTTCACTGCAGCATTGGCAGACAACTACAATGGTCAACTCCAAAGTCATTTATTCCAACGTACTTTTAATAATTTAATTTGTAATCATGTACCTGAATGCATGAGTGAGTGAATAGCTGACTGCCTGTTCCTTCCTCCGTACCTTGAGGCCCACAGAGCTGGGGCCCTTGTATGTCTGGGTTTCCACTGCAGTCTCAGGACTGAGCATGGAGTCTCACACTTGCTAGGCACTCAGTTGAAAGTGGGGTGCAGGGACTTGAGCTTAGACAGAAGGAGCAGGAGGGGCTAGAATCCAGGAAATGGGAATTAGCTGCAGCCGACTTAGCAGTTCCCAGAGTCTTATCCTATGGCAGGGATGGCTGCTCGGACTCTGACTTTTGTGGCTTTGCTGGGACCACAGACACTGATCTAAGAATGACACCAGAGAGTCTACCAGAGATCCTAGCCATTCTGGGCTGCTGTAATTATCAGTGTAATTACCTACCTATTTCTACATAGTCCTGCCTGAAACCAAAATGACTTCTTTGGGACCCTTTCCCATCTTAGAATGGATGGAGGTTGCTACTAATGTCATAGCACTGATCTTTCTCAACAAACTCCCTTGGTAAGGTAACAAGGCTGACATAGACCTAGGAAGAGGAAGAAGTCGGTGTCACAGCTGTTCCCGCAGATCTTCACAACTAGATCATACACAGGCGATATGGACAAGGGTCTTTATCTTTACAGAAGATACCCTGGCTAAATATACTGTTTCCATGGCTTGAAGCAGAATTACGAGAAATATAAACTGAAACCAAATACCACTACTTTGCTTTGACAGTGATCATTTTTCTGGAAGTCTTATCTTAAACCACAACCTCCCCTGTACCCACTTTATTCCCCCTCAAAAAATAATAAAATAAAAAAATTATTTAAAATTATTTAAAAATTAATGCACATAGATTGCTTCTCCCTATTCCCAAACCTGATTTGGAATGCATGTCTTCCAGACAGATAAAAATTAAATTACATTTAGTCATAAATGTTGCAAAGGGTAATCACTGAAAATTAAAAAAAAAAAAGTCAAGAAATTGGACCAATGCCAGAAAACAGGTCATAAGATGTCAAGACCCATAAAGAGAATTTCTTGCTTCTTAAGAAAAATCTTTAACCTCTGATTCTTGGAAGCACAATTTTGTATACGTCCATTTGATTATATTTTTAATAGTATAGTTAAATTTTTCCATATTAGTATTATTATTTTGCCTAGTTAATCTAATAAAAAGATTCTGCAAAATGTCACCCACTTAACTGCGTATTAATCAGTATATCACTATACTTCTCTCAATTTTTTTCCTTATATATTTTAAAGCTGTGTTATTACTGTATATAAGTACAAATTTAATTTCCCTCCTGGTAAATGGTTCTTTTGATGATTAATTAATGAACCTCTTTATCCCTAAGGATTTTTTTTCTCCTCGTTATAAAGTTTATTTTGCCGTATATTTACATTTCTCTGTAAGCTTTCATTTGATAGTATTTGCCTAATATATATCTTTCCTTTCTCTTCACTGTCAAACTTTGTTTCTTTATATTTTAGGAGCATCTCTGGTAAACAGTATATAACTGGATTTTAAAAATGTAATCTATCT
>NW_012155173.1:6913708-6941512 GCF_000956105.1 Propithecus coquereli | reverse complement strand
GGCTGGTCTTGAACTCCTGACCTTGAGCGATCCACCCGCCTCGGCCTCCCAGAGTGCTAGGATTACAGGCGTGAGCCACCGCGCCCGGCCTCCTTCCTTTATTTTTAAGATGAACTTGCATTACTGAATAAGTGATATTTTGTCCAACATTTATTGTGTGTGCGTGCGTGCGTGCGTGCGTGCGTGCGTGTGTGTGTGTGTGTATGGAACAGGAACAAGGCCCACGTCAGCTTTTTACACCATGCTGCTGAAAGTTTACTACACACCTTGCCTGTTTTCTTACCATATAGGAATGGGAGATTTTGTTATATCACCATTTAAAAAATATATATAGACATACATAAATACATGCCCACATACACACACATATATGAGGGCTGTCCAGAAAGTATCCAGCCATGTAATATATTCTTGTTATATTAACAATAGCTGGATAATTTCTGGACAGGATATATTTTAGATTTGAGAGTTTCCCCCAAAATAGTGAAGCCCAATATACAAATATGGAACAGGAGCTTGATAAAAGAGCCCTACCCATTCAGCCACAACACCCCCACCCCCTTTTCCCCAAGCGCCTATTTGGAGCACAGCTTGAAAACTCCTGCTAATGGCTCAGGCAATCTACCCGACATCCTCAGTATGTTTAACCATGTCTGTCTCAAACATGGGAAAATGCAAAGCTTCTCTTTGCAATTTCCTAAGTGATTTACCCATTTGAATTCAGTTGAACTAGAAAAGAGCAGGAGTTGTCAACTTCCAACGAGGTATTTTGTTAAAATTCCCCAACAGTCAGCCCTAGTGTAGGTAACATGGCCTACATGATTTTACATGCCTAAATGGTATAAAAAGAGGATGATTGTGCAAATTAGAGGACTTTAATTCCACTGCCGGGTCTACTAGTTTCTCTGTGTGATACTGATGAGTCTCCACTCGCATCATTTCCCACATCTACAAGCAGGTTGGATCAGACAACCTCGAAATTCATTTCTGTCTCTGATTGACGAAGAGACTTGCTTTGACCACCAGAATGAAGCAGAAGAGATGACATGTGCCTTCAAGCTCAATTCTCAAAACGCCTTGCAGCTCCCAATCTTGCTGTCTGTGGAACCCTCCAGCATGTGAACCAGCCTGGGATAGCCGGGTGACCACAGGTGCACGACCAAGGTCAGCTGAGCCTGCCCCACCCAGACCAGAACTACCCAGCTGAGTGAAGCCCAAATGTTCGATTTGAATTAAGGCTAAATAAATGGTTGCTGTTTTAGTTCATTAAGTTTTAGGGTGTTTTGTTATGCAACAACACTAAGGTAGCATTGTACCATTCTAATGAAAGAAATACTCTAGAGTTGTGTCCCCAGGCCTCGCCAGGACCTGGTGCAGAGCCTTCTGCTAAGGCCACTTGCAGGTGCCTCTCCATCCTCCAGGCCAGACGGAATTGACTGAGAGCCTCCAGACATATTTCAGACGGACAAGGAAAACCGCCTAGAGGAGACATACACTTTCAGTAATACAAACTTCTCTGAAAGACACATCAGCAAAGATTTATGGAGGCAGCCATGTGCTCTGACTACAGATCAGCTCTCCCTGTCTCAGTGCAACACAACCTGGAGGTCACTGGGTTGGTGGGGGTGCCGTCCCAGGCTGCACATCTTAGGAGGGGCCTGTGGTCAAGAGAGGGAAAGCCAGAGACATAGAGTAAAGGCTTCCCAAATAAAGACGCATCCTGTTCCTTGCCTTTGAAGGTACCAGGGCTCTGATTTTAGGATGAGGCTAATCTATAGCATGCTTTAAAGGTGCATTTCCATAAGCACTCCAGTACATTCTCACGGCAGCCAAGGACAAAAAGAATGGTAGGTATAATCACATCCCCAGGTGCTGGCGATGGAATCCTGAGGATATTAAGCAGTTTCCCCGAGGACCCATTGCACTTAAGGCAGGGTTGGGGTCCAAATCAGAGGTTTCTGACTCCAAATTCTAGACGTTTCCCTGCACAATAATGCTTCCCAATCATATGTATTATCAAAGGCTATTTGAGTTGGAGGAGACCTGTGGAAAGAGCCCATCGCCTTTGCTTTCCAAATTAACAACAATAAAGATTTATTAGGTACTTACCATGTTCAGTACAGCCTGCCGAGCACTTTACATACATTAACTCTAATCCTCCCAGCCTCCCTATGAGGTGGCTGATGGGACGATTTACAGATTAAGTAATGGAGATTTAGTGCGTAAGTCATTTCCAAAGTTTAGCAAGTCAGTGGCAGAGCTGGGACATGAATCCACATCTGCCTGACTCCAGAACGTGAGTGCATTGCCACAAAGCCACACAGCCTCTTAGATGGGGACACTGAGGCCTTGAGAGTGGAAGGTTTTGTCCAAGATGATGCAGCTAGTTTGAATAATCATCTATTACTTCATTAAACATTAATTGAGCATCTGCTATTTGTCAGGAAGTAGACTAGCCAATGGGAACACAGGCATGGCCTGGAAATAGCTGCTGCACTTGGGGAGATTAATTAAGGAGAAGATGAGAAGTGGCCATAAATTACTCGAATAAAAGAGAATGAATGACAAATATCTCCAGGAAGATAGCTAAGAGGTTATCAAAGCTTAGAGGGAACGTGTGTGACTTACATTCAGAAAAAAAATTGCAAAAGCTTCATGGAGAAAATGGATTTAGGGTTCTGTTTTAAAGGAAAGGTAGACTTTAGGTCTTGGCAATGGGGAGGAGGAAGAAAATCAAGCCAGAGAAAGGGCACACAGGTGGAAAAAAGAGACGTTATTTCATCACAGACTCGGGGCTTGTCTCTAGGTAGCTGGGGTCTATCCGGTCCTCCTAACCTTTGTAACATCTCATGGTTTAAGTTGAACTTCATTTTGATGATGCAGTGTTTGAACTTCATTTTGGTGAAGCAATGTCAAAACTTCCTTTGGCAAAGGGGCAGTGAACCCCATTCCAAAGTCCTTGGTAGGAAGGGAAGGCTGCTGGGGGATAAAGGGTTGGGGGAACAAAGATGGGGACCAAAGAAACATAGATTAGTCCTGGGGCTGCCTATTCTGTATTTAAGCGGAGCAACAACCCATTAAGGCAACTAATTTAAAGTCATTAATGTTTCTATTTTCTTCTAACTAAGTGACTAATTCACAGCCAGTTACTAGTGAAAAGGAAACTATATATAGACATAAGCTTGCATCCCAGGACAGTGTCCCATGGCAAAAGGACACATTGGAGCTGGTCGATCAGGAAGGATACAAGAACCAGGATTGGCCTCTCCTCCCCAGTGTGAGGGTGCAGTGGAGAAACTTGGGAGCAAAATCCAGGGTTCAATTCTGATAGAGGATTTGGTGCTTCCCAGCATCTGGCTGGCTCACATTTTCTTCCAGATATTCCCATGATGCCCTGCACAGCTTCATCCCCATGCACCTTTGCATATTTTATTTCTTCTACCAGCAGTGTCTTCCTAACCTCTCTCTCTCGTTAATATCAATGCATTATTTAAGGATTACTCCCTCTGGGAAGCCTAATTATTCTCCCAGTTTAGTAAACACCACAAGGCAGCCCACACCACCTTCATGTACTCATTGTGGTACAAATGTCTAACGCCCCGCTTCCTTCAATACATGATGAGGTGCTGTTGGACAGAGGTCTGGGTGGCGCATCCTATATATGCATGGCATATCAAAGATGCATTAAAAAATGCACAGGGCACTGTCCAGTGACATAATGCTGCAGGCTCCTGGGGACATGGGACTGGCTCCCTGGGGCCAGACAGAAGCGAAAGGGGCAGTCCTGACTCTTTGTCATCTCAGACAGGGAGATGCCTCACCTTCTAGAACCTTGTAGCTCCTGAGCACCTTCACAGCAGCACTGATGACATGGTGCATTGCCAGTGCAAGAGAAGCTGCATCTGCTTCCTTCTAGTATCTAGACTAGGTTGGTATAATTTCATAGCTCAAAAAGCTTAATCATGGTAGCTATGGGTAGAACTCAAGTCAACTGGGAATTTAAATGTGGGCTCTGAATTCAGATGATCTGGGCTCTGAGTCCACAGCTCCACAAACTGCTAGTTGAGTAAACTTGGAACAAGTCCCTTAAACTGTGAATTTACTCCCTTGTTGAACAAGAATAATTATAGTGCTTACTTAATGAGGTTACTGAGAGCTTTTAAATGAGATAGTATGTGTGATGAGCACAGTGCCTAAAACACAACAAATGCTCATTAGATAGTGGGTTGCGCTGCATCTACTTAACCCCTTGCATTCTGTGGGGCTCCCAGCTACCTCCTTTTATCCATCTATCCATCATCTATCCATCCATATATTCTCCCACTCAGCCAGTTACTATCCTACACCAGTTCTTTGTTAGCCATTTGGGCTACAGACAGACATAAAATACTGTTCTTTCCATCACAGGATTGTGAGTATTGAAGAAGGTGAGAGATGTGTCCACGTGTATTTATGACGCACTGTGATCGGGGCTGGAATAGGAATAGCACTGGGTGCCCAGAGAAAAGAGTGTCTCACTCAGCTGGGGCAGGGGCTAAGGAAGTGCTTCATGGAGAACACTCTGAGGCTGGATTTTGAAGATGAGTAGCAATTTTCCTCCTGGAGAGGGAGGTGAAGGAGGGGAGGGCCTTTCAGGCAGGGCTTACAAAGCAAGGCATGGTGAGGGAAAGAGAAATGGTCTGTGTTCTGGAGGCTGCAGAATACAGTGGCTTGGGACTCAGGGGTGGCCAGAGGAAGGGTGGAGTCCAGGTTAGGGAGGAGCCTTGTGTAGCAGGTAATGGCAATCTTTTAATCCTGTTAAACAGTATGCCCTTCACTCTACAGGCTCTTGTTTCTAAAACTGGTTATATGTATTCCTACGGCATAATAATCCTGACAAAAATAAGTGATGAGAATAGCAAGATAATAGAGCACATATGTTCAGTGTGCACCGTGGGCCTGGCTCTGTGCTAAGTGTTTCACAGGCACTCTCTTATGCCATCCATGGATCCTTTGAAGATGGTACCATCATCATCCTCTTATAATGTGCTTAATCATGATTCTTCCTGGCATGTTAGTATGAACTGACGACTTGAGCAAATGTTAAATTCATTAACTGACCAATAATACAACATAACTTAAACTAAAATAAGCATGTGTATTTTATAAAATAGAATGACATGGATTTTTTTTTTTTAAGATGGAACCTGGAATGTGGGCCTTATGACTGACGTGTTTGGAGCACAGCTGCAGACCCACCGGGGGATGTGTTCACTTTGAAGACCTCACTTTGAAAGCCTGAGAAGCCCCCAGAGTGCAAGTAATAGACTATCAGGAGAATGTTCTAGGCAGGGCAGTGACATGGCCAGATTTACTGTGTTTTCAAAAGATCACCCCAGCTGCCAAGGTGGAAGACAGATTCGTGGGTGACAAGGCTGGATGAAGAAGCCGCTGCAGGAATCTGGGTGAGGAGTAACGAAATCTCAACGAAGTCAGAGGCAATGGTCCAGGAAGTAGGGGATGGATTTGCGAGACTCCGGAGGCCCAAGGAGCAGGACCTCGACGGCAGTGCTAATACTCGCTACTCTTGATTGAGGGTTGACCACGTGCCAGGCACTGGGCCAAGCATCTCGCGGGTATCATTTCACAACCCACATGGGGTATTGGTATGATTAGCACTGTTTTACAGAAAAGGAAACTGAGGCTATGCATAGCTCTGTTCATTTGTTTAAGATTGTTCAGTTAGCCACTGGTGGAATTAAATTTCCAATACAAAGTCCTGCTTTTAAGAACTACTACCTGAAACTGCATGAGCCTCAGGAAGCTCTTCCTCACATCCAAAAGAGTCCTCCCCTGCTTTATTTGAATGCCAACACCTCCGTTATACTGCCCGTGCAATGCTAGGGAGTGGCTCCTTAGCAGCCGTCTCATAAAACACTGTCACAAACAGGAAGGCAGCAATTAAGTCCCCCACTAGCCATCTCACGTCTGGCCAAGGATGATGCGCTTCAGCATCCACAAGGCCTCCCAGGAGGAAGCCACAGCTACAAAAACACAGTGGAGCTGCTTTTAACCATGTGCTTAATTCTATGGCACTGGTTCTCAACCACCCATCCCATCTGCTGGAGACCACTGGGCACATGGACTGCGTGTGGAGTCTAATGAAGCAGCAAGAAGCCAGGGCTCCCACTCTGGGCCAGATATCCCATGACCACCTTACTGGCAGGAGGAGGGCACGAATAGTGAACAACAAGAGGTTCAGACCATCATATATGTGGTTCTGATGGTCAATGTGGCTAATGGACTTTTTCCCAGATTATGTGGCTATAGATGTTTCTGTTCCACAAGACATTAATACATGTTTCAGGAGGAAAACAGAGTCTGTGGTCAAGAGACTATCAAGACATCGAGTTAAACAAAGCAGCCCAGCTTTCTGTACCGCAGGACTTCTCAGAGTCTTTAACAGACTACGTTCCATTCAGGAGTCTTCAAGAGGAAGAGGGCGTGTGTAGAATTTCCTAAACTTATTTTGACCACAGAGTTCTCTTGTCTAAGAAGATCTTGATAGGCTGTGGTGAACAAGTTTGGAAGTGTAGGGCTGACATGTATTATTGTTACTCCTCTCCTGCAAAAATCTTATCCAACAGTAGCAGCAAAATTACAAGCACAGTGCTACTAAGCTGTTTGGGAAATTGCTTTAACAGCATCCACTTGAGCACATTTATTGCATTACATGTCAGTGAGTTTGTATATGGGGGAAACAGGATTCTCCGGAGGTCGGTACCAGGAGGCTTTGGTTCATCACAGATTCCTCGTACACCATCCATTTGAAAGTTATAAAACTGAGCCACTTTCCAGTAATCTTTGATGTTAATATACTCACTTACTCAACAAATATTTATTAAGCACTTTCTTATATTAGATTTATAAATACGAAGCTCATACTTTAGAGAGAAGGATAGTAAGCAAGCGAAGAAATAAAAAATTTAGAGTAAATTACTACTATGGAAGAAGTACAGAAAGAGTGATATAAAAGATAGTAGCAGGTCAGGGCTGAAAGGAACCAAATTTCAGATTGGGTAGTCACGGAAGACGGTTCTGAGGAGCTGATGTTTGGGCTGAGAGGTGTAGGTGAGAAGGGGCCAGCTTGGACAGCAGCAGGGGCCAGAGAGAGGCATGGCAAGGACAAGGAAAAGCAAGTTCTCAGATGTTAATGTTGGTTGTGTTCCTGAAACATGAAGGAAGACAGTTTGGCTGTAGCATAAGGAAATGCAGAGAAAATGACATTAGGAAAGAAGGCAGGAGTCAGACCCAGATCATTCAACGTCTACAAGCCACGTGCCGTGTTTGGATTGTACCCTAAGAATAACAGGAAACCATCAAAGGATTTTAGGCAAGGCAGTGACCTTATCTGGTTTATCTTTCTACAAAGATTACTTTGCTGCTTTAGGGAGACTGACTCTCAAGGAGGGTACAGTTGTAAGGAGATGGTAAGAAATGACAGGGGTCATAATGGTGACAATGAAAGGGAGGACAGATTCGATATGCATTGAAGAGACACAAATGAATGTCTTCATGCATAGTTCTCCAAGACCCCATCTGATTATAAATTAGCATAACTTGAAACAGATTTCCATTAACACTCTAACTTTGAAATTCTGCTCTAAGAGGGGGAGACAGACAGATTTGTAAGTAAAGGCCAAGTCTTATGCAAAAACCAAAACTAAAAACAAAAGCCTTCTATGTGGCACTGTTTGTGATGATGGAATATTAAAAACAGCCCAAATACCTAAGAGTAGGGGCCTGGTTAAGACAATTATGGTGCATAAAAAGGATATTTTTGAAAAATTCAGTGACATAAAGAATGCTTAGGATATGATGCTAAGAAAATGAAATCAGGTAAGTAATAAAGAGAGGGGAGGTTATGGACTTGGAGTCAAGTGTGTTTATGTGGTGTGGATGTGTAGGGAGGATGCAGGACGGGGGTTCTTGGTGAATGGTGAAGGAATAAAGATGAATAGATAAGGCTGAGTGAATTTTTGAGGAACTCTGAATGCCTAAACCAGAACAAACATAAAATAGCATTTATTCAGTCCCTGATATATGCTATCTGACATCTCCAAGGTGATCTACATTCATCATTTCATCAGATGCTCACAGCAATCTTCTGGGGGACTGGCACCCTCACTTTATGAAACAGGAAACTGAGGCTCAGAGAGAGCCAATGACTCTTCCAAAGCCACGCAAGTTGAAACTGAATAGGTCGGGCTTAGCACTCAACCCTTTCTGACTTCCAGGACCCTACTATTTATCACCATACAATGGTTCAAACCTGGAGTTTACCACTCAAGTTCCATAAAGGAACTCCACCATTTTCTTCTGCCGCAATCTATGACCTTAGCTTAACATGCAGATCTCGCCTTTTTACAGGATTCAGGATTTCACAGAATTCAGACCTAGACATCCTCTCACTAAATAGTAAGCATCCACTATGCGTCAGGTACTGATTTAGGTCCACAAATGTAAAGATGATTCAAACAATAAGACAATCCCTGCATTCAAAGAACTCTCTGTCTAGCTAAGGAAAGAGCTAGACAAAAACAAATTATATTACACAAAAATGAAACCAGTGCTTAACACATATACAGAAAAGCTGGGAGAATTCAGAGCGAATTGTGACTGTGACAATCAGTGACGTCTTCATGGAAATGTGTCATTCATGTTGAGCTTGGAAAGACAGGTAAGATTTCACCAATGTAGAACACAGTGGTTAAGTTAAAAGGTTTGAGACTCAGACTGCTGGGTTCTCCTTGGCTTCACCATTTACTGGAGTGCCCCTTGGGCCAGTTACCATAGCAATCTGTGCCTTAGTGAGATCATCTGCAAAATGGAAATTACCATAGTATCTGCTTCAGAGGGTGGCTGTGAGGATCAAATGAGATATATCAAATGATATATCAAATGATATATATATATACACACACATATATATATGTTTATTTATATGTGTATATATATGTATAATTTAGTCTGCTGCCTGGAATAAGTTTAGTGTCAATAGGTGACAGCAATTATCTTAGGGGCCAGAGAGGGGGTTAAATGTGGAGAGAATGGCACAGGAAGGAACATGGGAGGACGGAGCGGATGTAATTATATGAGAAAGTGGAGATCAGAGCTCTGTGTGGCTTTGAGTGTCATGTTCATAGCGTGGACATGTTTGAAGGTGCTAACTACCGAAGCTGGGGAGAAGGGGAATGACATGATCAGAGCCAAGTTATAGGAAATGGACAAGTGAGAGGCAAGAAGAGGAGTGGCCAGCTGGAGAATACTGAATGGACTGAAAACAAAGAGATCAGGTTTGGAAATCAGCCATGACAAGTGGGTTCCTCTTATATACAAAGTCACACAGATGGTCAGGGGAAGACGGTGATGATGATGATGAAGATGAAGATGAAGATAATAAAAAAGATGATGAAGAAGAGAAAATCATGATGAAGAAGATCATGATGATGGTGAAGATGAAGAAGATAATAAAGAAGATTATGAGATGATGAAGATGAAGATGGTGATGAAGATGAGGATGACGAAGAAGATGTAGAAGAAGAAGATGATGAAGATGATGAAGATGATGAAGAAGAGAAAGATGATGATGATAAAGTTGAGGATGGTGATGAAGATGAGGATGATGATTATGGTGATGCTATTGATGTGGGAAGAGAGAAAGGTAAGGAGGGAAGAGGAAAAGAATCAGGAAAGAAGGATCTGCTTTCACTGAATGCTGGGCTGGGCGTTGTGCTAAGATATTGTAACAACCCTGTGAGACAGGAGTGGCTTGGAGTAGTAGACCGATTTGCCCTGGGTGACATAGTTAGTTAGCAGCAGAACCTAAATTTGAAAGCAATTCTAACTAATTTACAATACTCCTGCTCTTGACTGCTATATTATTCAGCCTACTAAAAAGGGGTCTCAAACCCCTATTCCTGGCCCCCAGCCTGCGGATGCCTTCCATTAGGACATTCTGCCTCTTTTGCACTCTCTGGAGTAACACCAGCTATCATTTTAAAGAACATCTACTGTGTGCAGGTCCTAGTGCTAGACACATCCCATATATTGTCGCTAATCTTCTCAATCACTCTAAAATTTGGAGAATCCATTCCCGCTCTCAGACGAGGCAGCTGGGGCTCAGAGAGGTTACCTCTGGGTGCAGGGAGCACAGGTTTGCCATCTCCAAGGGGATTTATCAGAGAGACAGTGGCACGAGTTCTGTGAGCACAGGGGGACAAGGGAAGAGGGCACAGCTCTCCCCAGCAACTGTGGAACCTGTGGACAGCCCGCTGACTTCCTGGCAAGAGGTCCAGGAGGGCCCTACCTCGAGACTTGCTCCTCCGCTTCCGCTTCCCTGCCGACGCACTGCGCGGAGCTGGCTGCAGCTGACCGATTTCGATGGGCGTGTTAGCGCGGAAACTCTCCTTGAACTTCTGCATCAGGGACTCCACTGTCTCCTGCGTCGCCTCAGCTGCTGCTACAGGGTGGCAACAGGGCTGAGGTTAGGGCTTGGCCCCTGCTCAGCCCCTGGAGGACTGGGCCTGGCCACACTGAGTCCCTGAAACTCCCTCCATGACCCATTAAAGATATAGAATCACAAACCACTGGCTAAGCACAGATGTATCACTGGCTTACTCATTTATTTATTTAACACCTATTATGTTCCAGGCACTACTCTAGGCCCTTGAGATATGGTGGTGAAAAGTCAGATACAAGCCATTATTCAAGTAATTCATAGTTTAGCAGGACACATATCTAGACAATTCCAACACTGTGCAATATTTCTGTGATAGGAGAGTACAGAATTCCTGAGGAGTATCCAAAAGGGTCATCGCACCCATCCTGGGAGTCAAGGCAGGCTTCCAGGAGGAGGCACTATCTAGGCTGAGACCTTAAGGATGAGTAGGAATTAGCAAAGAAGGCAGAATCAGGCTGGGCTTGGAGAGACAGTGTCCTACACAAATGATGATCTGAAGCCAGAAGGGTAACAGTGCTCAAGCAATGAAAAATAGTTCAAGGTGGCTGCAAGGGACCTTATGAAGAGGGGCTGCAGGAGATAAGTCTGGAGAGATAAGGATATCCTGTAAACCACATATAGGAGTGCAAATTTTATCCTAATGACAAAAGGTTATCATTGAAATGTTTCAAACAGGAAACTGACATGTTCAAACAAAGTCATTTTGAAAATAATTACTAATTAGAGCATGCAGAATGCAAATTGAGGCAGGGAAGGAGGCCAGCGCTGAGGCTTTTGCAGTAGCCAGCCAGTGGCATGGGTGGCCTGAGCCAGCATGGTAGCAATGAAGGTCACACAATGTGTTAGAATATAAAACTACAGAACTGTGGATATATAGATCACTTAACACCATATCCCATTTTACTCTGCATTGAGGGTAAGTTGAGGCCCTGAAACAAGATACATGACTTGGTCTGAGCTAGCAAGTGACAGAATCAAGCCTCCTAACCCTATTCTAATGTTCCATTTGCAAACTATACCCTCCAATGATCTGTAAGTAACCACATTTCCACAAAGTTTCAAAACTGAGACTGGTAGAAAGTTCTAGTAAATGGAGAGAGTGAGGTCAGAGGGCAGAGAGAAGAAGGGGGGAAAAAATAGAAAAGCTTGAGCCAGAAGGAAAGAGGCAAGATAAAAGGCAAGGAGAGGAAACCAGAAAGAAGAAAGGGAAAATCGCTGAATGGCCTCAGTGCTTTTGTTCTGAGAAATTCCCAAAGAAAGCCCTGACTTTGAAATCTTCAAACTCAACTCTCCCTCTATCTATGTCTCTAGAGGCTAGGAAATTTCTTCTTTGGTTTGAACTACCTGCTGTCCGATGACAAGAGATGGGATGCACCAAAGATTTCTGTTTCTTTGAAGAGGTTTCATCAGACTGGACAAAGAAGGCTCCAAAACATCCCAACACCCATCTCTAAGAAGCACCTGTTTTCCCAAGAAAGCTACAGATATTTGTCTATAGGGTAAGTCATACCTAGAGGACTGTTTGCTATTGGGTTCTGTGAGAAGTCCCATCTTCAGGGACACAGGGGAATCTATGATTGCTAAGAAAGAAACACGTGACAACACAAATGAACCAGGTGGAGAGGGAGAGAAGGGGGGACGGAGAGAGAGAGAGAGAGAGAGACAGACTCCCTTCCTCTTCTTATAAGGCCACAGTTCAATCTGATTAGAGCTCCTTCTTATGACCTCACTTAATCTTAGTTACCCCCTAAAAACCCTAGAGACAGTCTGCTCTGGACTAAATTGTACGCCCTGCTCACCAATTCTTATGTTGAAGCCCCAACTCCCAAAATGACTGTATTTACAGATGGGGCTTTTAGTAGGTAATTAAGGTAAATGAGGTCATAAGGGTGGGATCCTAATTCAGTAGGATCAGTGGCCTTCCAGAAAGAGTGAGAGACCACTCTCTCTCCGTGCACACACACTAAGGAGAGGCCATGTGAGCACACAGCATGACGATCGTGTCTGCAAGCCAGGGAGAGGGCCCTCACCAGAACTCCACCATACTTGCACCTTGACCTTGAACTTTCTGCCTCCAGAATGGTGAGAAAATAAATTTCTGCTGTTTAAGCCACCTTAGTCTGCAGTAAAGGTTTAGCATCCTTAATCCAGAAATCCAAAATCCAAAATGCTCCAAAATCTGAAAATTTTTGAGCACCAACATGACACTCAAAGGGTAGAGCACTTTGGATTTTGGATTAGGAAGAGGATCAACCTCTATTTTGTTACGGTAGCCCAAGCAGACTAAAACACAGCCACACTGGTAGTTAGGGCTTCAAAACATGACATCTGGGGGGACACAAACATTCAGTCCATAACAAGATACAGGGGTGAGAAAACAAACAAAAGCCTCTCATGATGCTTACCATATAGACAGGAAGATCAATACTAGATCATAATTAACATCGAAATGTAAAATTTCCACGTGATATGTACGATAAAGTAGAGGTGAAGGATGATATGAGAGGCTATAATAGAAGACTATGGCCTAGTCCAGGAAAATCATGGAAACTTGCTTCAAGGAAGTGAGCAGTGTGACCCAGGTCTGAAGAGTATGGTTAATCAGGTGGGGAGGAAGTAGTGAGTGTTGAGGGAGTGAGGTGAGAATGGCAAAAGAGGCAGAGGGAACAGTCTAAGCAAAGACCTCTTGGGGAGAAGGAACACAGAAGGGGCTGCAATCGTCCACTGGGGCTGAATCACTGAAGGCAAGCAATGTGAGATGATGCTGGAGAAGAACCAGAGAGCCCTAACCCTAACCCTAAATCTAACCCTCACCCTTTGGGCCTTGTTAAGGGTGGAACATACTGAAGGTTTTAGATTGGAGAGTGATGTGATCTGATGTGCATTTAGGGAAGATTGCTGATCACTCTGGTAGAAGACAGAAGACTTCATTGGAGAAGGACAGGAATGAAAGTGAGAAGACCTACCAGGAAGACAGCACAGTAGTGCCTAAGTCCTGGTATGAGATGCTGGTAGTCTGGAGCAGGGGAGCCGGGTAGAGACTGAGAAGCATACAGAGTAGTGGAGAGAGTAGGGACAAGTAGCAGAGTACTAGCGACAGAGAAGTAGGCAAATTTGAGAGCTATTTTGTAGGTAAAATGCCCTCCGAAGGTGGAGACTGATTGATAAGGGAGAGAGGCATTGAGGATGACTCCTGGTCTTCTGGCTTGCACAGGTAGGGAACGACAGCTCCTCCACGAGAGGAGGAGCTCCACAAGAGACCATGTTTGAGAGGAGTGAACATGAGTTTGGTTTTAGATATGAAAACCCTATGGTGTCTTTGAGACACAGAAGTGGAGATGTTGGGTGGAGAGGAACCCATACATTCCTTGGAAGAAGCAGGGAGGGGGTATGTGCGATGGTGAAGAACACGAGCTCTGATGCTGGCACGGTGTAGGCAACAGAACACGCATCCGTTCCTGACTGGTTGCTCTCCCCGCGTCCTCCCAGGTCCATCCACACCCCCAGGCTCATTCTGCGCAAGCCCATGTCCTGGAGGCAGATCCCTTTGGACTATCTCACCTGGCTCCTTGTTATCTGGCTGCTAGGTGGGTGTGGCCAGTGGAATGCTCTAGCAGGATAGGGAGGAATTTGGAGGCATTTCTTCCCTTGCTCCTTTCCTGTTTCTGTACCATGTTTTTGATAGAGACTGGGACCCTCAGCAATTACAGCTTCAGCCAGGGGCGCCCTTTCCACAGTCCCAGTTCTCGCAAGGCCCAGTAAAACCACATTCTCTCCCTGCCCCTACAGTTCTAGGAGCCAGTGGTGGCTTCCTGGAATCTCTTGTCCCTGGTACCTTGACATCCCGTGTTGATTCTCTTCACTCTGCCTATGCCTCTATAAATAGTCACTTCATTGAATTCTCTTTCAAATTCCCATTTGAGGATGCCTTCTTTGCCCAGCTGGGCCCTTGACAGATACAGCATCCCCATCTCTCTTTTTATTTCATGGCTCTGACATTCAGCAATTCCTAAAGGTCGGCCTCTTTCCATTTTGTTATTTCTGTTTCTTTTCAGCTGATGCAGAATTGGCTGGCTGGGGGGAGAGGAAGGCACACAGAGACGGAGGGTTTGCTCCCCTGAGCTGCAAGGGTTTCTGATCCCCACCATAGCAAATCCCATCCATCTGTTTGGCTGCTCTTGCCTCGGTGACAGTGCCAAGAGCCCCAACAGGCTTAGAGAGGGGAGTGCTTGTGCAATCCTCTCCATGGCCGATTTCACCCTGCATACCACGCCTCTCATCCCAGAGCCCTCCCACCCCATGCGGCAACTCTATCGATATCAATATATCAAGCTGTCCAAACAAGCCACGTTACCTCCTGGTACCTGCTGAGCTCTGCCTCCCCAGAGCAGCAAAATGCTCACCCATCGCCTGGATGAATGCAACAGATGGTGCTTGATCGGAGCATCGCGGTAGGCCCAGGAAAGGAGGGAGCGGAGGGGGATAGCGTCTCTTTCTAATTGACATATGAGAGATCGTCAGGCTTAATGGGAATGAACCACTGGGGCCTGAGGAGAGGAGTCCTGGCCTTCAAGCCAAGGCAAAGAGAGATGAGAGGAAAGGAAAAGAGAGGTGGGAAGAGGAGAAGGAAACAAGAGTGGAAGAAAGAACTTTGCTCACTAATAAAGTACAGGGGCCAAAAAACAGGGGGTATAGAGGAGTGGGAAGGCCAGGAGAGACAGAACAGAGGAAGGAAGGAGTGTGGAGAGGACAGGAGAGAAGATACAGAGGTGAAAGGAGAAAGCAGAAAAGAGGGTGGCCCCTAAGTCATTTTGCAAAGGCAAAAGGGGTGTGTTGGTTTCCAGGTATCAGGCCTCAGCTTCTATGCTGCAGAACAGGTGCTGCACGCTGTGTCTGCACTGATTCCCAACTGTACCTTCACCCTGTCCTCCACTGTTCTCTCCCCCACACAGCCACCCAGGGTGTCCTACTGATGAAGTACGCACAGGTTTGCGTTCAGGCTCCAGGATCACTTTCATTGCCCTCTTTAATTTTTTCAGACATAGTCAGCCTGTGTCACAACTCTCTGCTAGGTATGGAGCCTGGCATTTCCTTATGTTTTCTCATTTATTCCTCCTAAGTATCATTAACTCCTGTTTAGAGATGAGGCTACCAAGACTCAGAGACACGAAATGATCTTCTAGGGTCACACAGCTTAGAAACGGCAGAGCTGGGATCTGGCCTCAGGTTATGGTTGACTCTGATGCTCTGGCTCTATCTGCTGCACCACTCGACAGGTACTGTCTCTGGTCTGCTTGGCGAGTAAAGATGGGCATCTCAGTTTTGGAGTCTGGATGCGTGAGTCCTCTGGGCCTGGAAAGTGACTCTTTAGAGCATCTGGGCAAGGAGCCCCAGGCAGTCTGGCCCTGGCTGAAGCCAGTGGCTCGACTTGATTGGAGACTGGCCCACTAGGCCAGAGGAACCTCACTCAAGACCATCCAGCCTGGAGGTCCCAGGTTTGGCTCATATCTCATTTTGTCAGTTCTGTCTCATTGCAGAACTTTGCTCAGAGAACCAAGAAACAGATGGACATTAATTGACCGTATTGCCTAGTGCAAGTGAGAAAGTCTACTCGAGTTCCAATGTTAACTCTGCATCGTGTGGTTTTGAGTTACTCCTTTCACATTTCCTGCCCTCGGTTTCCTTCTCTATAAATGTGTGCAGGATCATTGGGAGGATTAAGTGTAATTATGTACATAAAATGTCTAACAGAGCTTCTAGAACATAGTAAGAACTCAAGAGAGAGCAGTCATCACCCATCTTCCTCTCACTAACCCATCAGCTTTGTGATGTTTCACTTAACTCATTCCTTCCTTCATTTTAAAGTCATTGGCATGATGAAATAGCCACTTCCTAAATTCTCTTAAAGAGTGTATATTTCCCCTTTTATGCAGAGGTGAAAATAGTCACCGAGGGACAAAGTCATGACGACAGTCAGCAGCAGACCAAGGTCTAGCACTCAAGTCTCCTATTTCCACCACTCCTCCCTGCTTCCTCAAATTCTAGGGTAATTTTAACCTTAGATCTTGTAACGGTTAATTTTATTTGTCAATTTGGCTAGACCGTGGTATCTAGATATTTGGTCAAACATGATTCTAGATGGATCTCTAATTTTTTTTAGATGACATCAATCTTTAAATCAGTAGACTTTGAGTAAAGCAGACCACATGGTACATGCGCCTCATCCAATCAGGTGAAAGCTGTAATAGAAGAAAGACTGACCTCTTCGAGGAAGAGGGAAGAGACTACCTTTAGATCTGAGCTGCAACATCAACTCTCCCCTGGGTGTCTAGCCTGCTGGCCTACTCTGCAGATTTTGGACTTGCCAGCTGCCACAATCACATGAGCCAATTTTTCCAAATAAACCTCTCAACAGATAGATGGATAGATGTAGAATGCATACAACCTACAGCATGTGTGTGTGTGTGTGTGTGTGTGTGTGTGTGTGTGTGTGTGTCCTATTGTTCTGTTTCTCTGGAGTACCCTTAGTAATACAGACCTCAATTTGTGTCCCCAGGCTTTGGACTGGGCATACTCAAATGCCAGGATTGGAGGAAAGATATTAAGAGAAGACATCCTAGTCCTAAGGTATACCTCCCCTGGGAAGGCCCAACATACTAAATAAATGCAAAGCACCACCAAATGCTGAAGTTGTGAGAGTCCAGTCACTGAATACAAGATTCTATCTCACGTAGAAGTCACCTCTTCATGAAAAGAGAAATAAGAAAGAAAGAAAACAGCCAGTGTTCCTTAGCCAGATGAGAATGCTCCACAACTAGAACAAATTTAAAACCCATGCACACATTTTAAAAAATGGCTCCCTCTTCCCAAATCTCAGGGGTAAAAAAACTGATGGATAGAATTTTCTCACTTTTTAGTTTTTTCTCCTGTATATTTTCTTAAACCTTCGGTGCCTACTATAGCTTATCTTCAAGCAAGTGCCCGCGGACAAGACAAATGAACAAAAAGGAACAAATATAAATTGGAAAACTTGGGAATAGCCTTTTCTTATATACAAGATCTTGGGCCTGTCAGTTAATACTGCAGATTTGTAGGGTGGTCATGATTTCTGGTAGGAGAACTGCATTGAGTTTGAATGACGGAATTAAATTCAGTGATATTTTGCTCTCTTCTGTTAAAAGCACAACACATTCCAGGTTCTCTGGAGCTGGCTTCACAGTCCCCAGCCAGAGCACAGGAGGTCTCTAAGATGCCTTCCAGCTCCATGATCCTGTAGTTCTAAATGCAAATGAATGTGCTTTTGTGAAGATGAATGTGGTAACTACAATAGCTGCATCTTTCCGTTTGCAAAGTATTTCACCTCCCTCCACTAATGTTATCTTTATGAACTGAACTGCCATTTTACAGAAACCAGAGAGGTAAAGGATATTCTAAAGTCCTGTCCAAGGGAAAAAGGGTCAAGTAACTAGACAGGCTGGGTCAAAGACTTCTTGGTCACCTCAGTACCATCTTGATGGCAAGGTGTGGGCATGGAAGGCTTTTAAATGGGCCACAGTTTAAACTGTTAGCCATGTTTCTTACCAGCTGTAGGACTTGGGCAAATCACTTAACCACTCAGACACTCAGCTTCCCTAAGTACTAAAACACGGCTTGCAATTCCAACTCCAACAAGCTGTTTTGGATTAAATGAGATGTTAAAATGGGTATCTCAGTGCCTGATACAGAGCGAGTACTTTAAAAATGGGAGTTAACATTATTATTGCCAAGGGGTAGGGAACTTGAAGCCTTCTGATTTCAAGATTGCTCTTTTGTAAGCACTAAAGGAGGCAAGAAAAGCTTCATCTTTCTCTACTGCACCCCTTTTAATAAAAGGATTTGTTCTGTAAAATTTGGATTCAGTCAAAAGGCCACACTTAAGGACCTAGAAGGCCATATGTGACCTTATGGCCGCAGGTTCCCCACCCCTGCCTCAGTCTGGGCAGCAGAATCCGATGGGAGTCAGAGTCACCAGCCAGATCCCTCTCCGAGATTCACCCCTTCTGTAATGTCACAGGAAGGCCACATCGTGTGGCTCAGCACCCCTTTGCACTGGAAAACCAACAGCGGAACGACTGGAATTCTTCACCCAACACTGTCACCAGGTGCTTGCATGTGGGGAGGGCACTGAGGCACAGTGATGAAGGGAACACTGTCCCTTTTAAAATCAGGACACTGTTGAGCGGAAGAGGCAGGTAAAGCCAATGAGAATAGAGTGTGCCAAATGCCCAGACAGAGAGCACAGTGTAACGAGAGCACTGAAAACATGTCTCCGGATTCCTTTTGCGAATGGAAAGGTGACGAAAAACTCCCAGAGGAGCCGCCTACTGGTCTGGATCTTCAAGGATGTGGAGCCAGGTAAAGAGAACGACAGAAAAAATATCAGGAGAAAGGAAAAGGGTCAAAGATTATAGAGAAAATACCGCACAGTCTGGTTCTTCTGGAGCTAAAAGTCAGAGATGATTGTATTACCAAGAGAATCCATCTTTAAGCTAGGAAGGGGGGCCCGGCGTTTTCTACCCAGTGCCGTTTCCTTTCCCAGACCCTACTTCAAAAATTCCACCCCTTTTAATAGCCCTGCTGTCCAACCCACTGCCCTTTCCTGCCTCTGTTACTGTTACCCCAGATCCCATGGGTGCAGTGAGTCCAACAGACTTGGGTTTAAACCTTCATTCTATCATGTACTCCTTATGTGGCTTTGGGTATGTTCCTTAACTTCTCTAAGCCTCAGTTTCTTCTCTGTAAAACTTGGGCATAAATCTCCCTCAAGAATTGTCAATTTTCTTTTGGTATTGTTACAATTCAATGTAATAATACATGCGAAGTGCTTAACACACTATCCAAACCCAATTAAGCAATCAACAAAGTATAGCCTTTATTATCATTATTGTTACTCAGCTTAGCTGAGATGAGCCAGCAGAGGGTCTTGCCCAGAGACAAAGCTCAATAAATACTAGGTTCTCCACTTCCCTTTTGGGTAACTCACTGCCTTTGACTAAAGACAGAGGACTCTGGCCCCCTGTCGTCTTCTCATGTTCAAATTTTACCATCATTCCTGGTCCCTGTAACATTCAGGATTTCTAACTCCACTCTGCTCTAGCCAATCTCCATCATGGTTACACCTTGGATCTTGCCATAAACCTGGAAGCTGGATGTGGCTGCAACGTGAATCCTGGAAGTACAGTTTTTGCTCATGGTCCTCTGTCTGTTCTCACACCTTGCTCTGTTATGCTCATCAAGTTTGTGTTTTGACTTCTAAGAGATCATCAGGTCATGAATTTTAGGCATATTGTGCCAACACTTGGGAGTTGTTTCTCTGGCAGCTGGTTGGCAGAGACAGAGAATGCCACTTTCTCCTACTGCCTTCCTTTCCAGAAACTTAACCTCCTGCGGGTTTCACTTCTTCCCGCAGACCTTGAACTTCTTAAGTCTATCTGTTACCAGGGTTCATCTAAATGTACCGTTCAAATTTGCCAAGACTCACAACAGCAATAACAACACTTACTGTTTATGGAGTGTTTACTATGAGACAGGTATTATTTAAGGTAAATCCAACCATCATTTAATATGTCATCTTCATAATGACCATGGTACACGGAAGTATCAGCCTCATTTCTTCACCCCTCCCTGAATTCATAACCTTGCTACTGCCTATTGTTGGAAGGAGTGCACTTCATTGCCCTTGGACTTGGGCTTGGTGTGTGACTTGCTTTGGTGAATGCTATGTGCATGGAGCTCAGCGTGTGCTCGTTGTGAACCTGGGCTTCAACAGGCATCACATATTCCTGCTCCCTGCTCCCAACTGACACCACCAAGAGGAGAGGCTGTCGCAGCTAGTCTGCTTGCCCAAGAAGGATGAGTGAATCATGGTGGACTCATAGTTCTGCAGCCTGGAGCAGGGTCACCCTGACTCCTACAGTCTAGGTCACTGACCCCAGCCAACCTGTAGATGATGAGCAAACTCATGTGAAATAAGCATAACACTCCGATTCTCAGACACACGACTAATCTATATAATACTTAATATTGGATGCCAGTGAGATTTTGTAGTTGTTTGTTAGGTAGCACTGTTGTGGCAATGACTGACTGATAGACAACCTTTCAAGATATATATCATTATCTCCATCTTACAAATGAGTAAGGCACACAGAGGTTAATTAATTTTTCAAGGGTCATACACAGCTGACAGATAGCAGAGCTGCACAAATATCCTCAAATACGACTTTATGGTTTGTTTTACAGCAGGACCAATAAACATGGTTTAATGAACTGATTTCCCCATTGGAGAGGATGAAAGGAATGGTCTCCCTCTTAGCCAACTTCCCTTTAGACTGTGCTAGTGATAATTGTGAGGAAAATCCCAGAAATGACAATTACCTGAAACTGAAGTGTCCCTCATCAGTGGCATAAAGACTATTAATGTATCTGTTCACAGTTTTGGAGTTGGGCTATGGTTGTTGAATGAATGAACAAATGTTTCAAGGTGTATACAGCTGGGTGCTCAATGAAGGGTAAAAAAGTATGCACTGTGACATGGGTACATTGCTGACCTGTGGTGTGGCCGGGAAGGGGATGAGGACAGAGCAGAATATGGAATTTGTACAATTCTCACTATGTCAACTGGGAGATTTCCACTCATCCTCCTTTAAACTAAAGCAAATCTTTCCAGCACAATAGGGTGGTTATAAATTTAAACACATGTAAGTCAACTATAGCAATGGCAGGGATTCTGGAGTAAAATTAATGCAGCCACATTATAAATATGTCCTATTTCTCAATATTAAATTCTTAAAAATAGACTGGCTAAATATATAGACAATAATGGATTGAAGCTGAGTTGGCATTACTATAAGGCTTGGGATTTTCCATTTAATGACTTATAATTTCAGTTTCCCATTTTTACATGACAGTAAGAGCAGGCTTGCTTTATTATTCATGATTACACACCACCACCACCACACAAAAACCCAAACAGAAAGCTAGAGAGTAACACTGGGGGTGTAAGCAGAGAATCCTGAATTGGAAACTCAGCAGATTTGGAGGCAGAACGACAGGAATCAATTTCCACGTCAGCTGCTGGGTGACATCGGACACCTCA
This sequence comes from Propithecus coquereli, assembly GCF_000956105.1. Taxonomy (NCBI): domain Eukaryota; kingdom Metazoa; phylum Chordata; class Mammalia; order Primates; family Indriidae; genus Propithecus; species Propithecus coquereli. The sequence goes on along the minus strand of NW_012155173.1, from coordinate 6,919,877 downwards.
CCAAGCCTTTCTGAGCCTCAGGAAATTAAAATTCCTGCGAGACGTATGTTAAAGCATTTGGCAAGCTGAGTCACTGCAAAAGTGTACAATATTGTCACTTTATGACGTATTGCTAGTGAAGACTAGTTCTCAATTCTGCTTTTCACATCCTTAATGAAATAGTTAGTATATATACAAAGGGTTCAGACAAAATACCATGGTAAAAACACTGTGCAAAATCATATTAGTATGTACACCAAGGTCCAGCTGGATCTGCCTGTGAGCATCTGCTCACCCTCGAATACAATGACATCACTGCTGAGAGTCTCAGTTGTTCTTTGTTTACTAAATGGAGATGTGGACATATAGAAGAAAGATTTGAACGAGAAAAACAGTGATGCCATCCACTCATGTTTCAGTGTCTACTCTATGTCAGTCACTGTTATCTCCTATGTCACTCACCATGAGTCTGGAAAGTGGGTGATGTTAGTATCCCCACGATGGGGACAGAAGTAGCCCTGGAGCCCAAGCTTGTCTGACCTCCACGATTTCAACCACTACTGAAATAAAGCAAACAGGAAGAGGAGCAAAGGTAAGGTGTGGAGCAGGCAGAGAAAGGATCGACTGTGGAGTGTGGGGGCTGCCCCAGGCATCCATGGGGGCTGCTTTGTGGATATGGGGTCTCATAGGCATCTCAAAAATTATTTTTGTCTCATGGCTAGATGTAATCCTGAATTATCTTCTTCCTTTCCTTATTTAGTTCTGGTTAAAACTGGCTCGGCTAAGTATTACAGATACCTCCTTTCTTCTCTATCCCTTTCCCAGAGAGCAGCCAAAAAAACTGAGCTAAGGCAGCAGAGAGGACTGGAAATCATGTCTTCAGTGGAGCAGAACAAATTCCACCTCTGATGTTTTTTGGTGAAATAATAAAGATCCATCCTAGGGAGCCATTTGTACCGGGAGCCTGCACGCACGGGTGGATGGGTCTTGAGGAATGCACTTATTTTGCTAGATGTGCACAATGAGGTAGAGAAATGTAATAAATGAAAGAGATAGGGAGAGAGGCAGAGAGACTGTGACAGAGCCTCCAAATCGAGCTTGTCTCCTTGCAACACTGGAGATTGTGACAGCCCCCTAAGGAAGCTCAGGCTGCAGCCACCGTTCTGGTAAAGGGGTTTTCCAGGGTTATAGACATCGTGTGCTCTCTCCTCTGAGCACCTGCTTGCCCTTCCTCACCCTTTATTTCTTATCTGTCACCTCCTGATTTAAAGCTCCAGCAGTTGAAGCCTGCATGCTGCATTGCAGGTAGGTTTCCAGGCAGATTTTTTGGAGTTCTGGCAATAATGTAGATTTTATAAACACAAATTCAGTTGGGTATTTTCCCTCCTCTCCTTACTTTTGATTCAATAATTTGGTCATCAGAGAGCTCACTGTGAGTTAACTGTAAGGTGAACACTGAGAAAGTAACATGTATTCTTAGGCAATGTCAATAGAAGCATAAAGTCTAGAACCAAGAAGGGCACAGCTCCACTCTTCATCGCTCAGACCACAGCTGGAGGACTGTGTTGACCTCTGAGTATCACATTAAGCATATTATTAGCAAAATAGAGCAGGTCCACACACGAGAAGCTCATCTGATATGCAAGCTTGCCCTGAAGTCATGAAGAACAGCAAGACTTGGTGAGGGAAGAGAAGTTAGCTGCCTTCAATTATGTGAAGGGCTGCAGTACTAGTACTACTTCTAATATTAATGCTTAATGTTTGTATTGCTATAGCTGCATCCCAGGAACCACAATACATGCATTATATATGTTATAATTACAAGAGCTAGTATTTCTTGAGTGTTGATACTGGGCCAGGCATCTGCTAAAGGGCTTTGCAGATATAATTTCATGACATTCTCTGTGATGTTACAAAGCAAACACTATTTCTAACTCTCTTTTATAGATGGGAAGACTGATCCGGAGAGAGATTAAGGTTCTTGACTATGGAAGGGTTTCTCAACTTGACATTCAGGGCTGGATAACTCTTTGTTGTGGAGACTGTTCTATGCACTGTAGAATGTTTAGCAACATCCCTGGTCTCTACTCACTAGATGCTAGTCGTCCCCTCCCCGAGTTGTGACAAGCAAAATTGTCTCTGGATATTGTCAAATGCTCACTCAGGTTGTGAAGCAATGGACTAAAGTAACTTAGGTGGTAAGAGGGTTAGGAATCAAAATCAGGTCTGTCTGGTATGAAGGCCCAAGATCGTAAAAATAATAATAGTATTAATAATAACAATCATAATTCTAACTATTATTTTATGAACCTGCTATTTAAGAGCTCTTTCTGACTATGGAAAGAAGAACATGCAGAGGTGTTAAGTCCTTTGAAACTGGATGTAATGAGGCAGAGATGTCACATTTCAAAAATAAGATAGAAGAAATCAAAGCATTCCATAAAGGTAGACTAAAAGGCAGGTCAGATCATGGACAACCCTTCATGTTCATAATCCTGTGAATTTAAAACTTGAGGTTCTTATTTTTATTCTAAATGTCTTTCAGTAATTGTGGTTCATTAATTACAGAGGAAGAAAACAATCTTAATCTGAAATGTCTTTTCCTTAGCAGAAGCCTGAAGAAACTCCCCTTGCTTTTCAGATGTATGAGACTGGGAAGATGCCATTCCCAACTCCCTTTCTTCACCCCTCACACACAGACACAAACCCTCTTGTCCATGCCTCCGGGTTCGGAAACAATCGATCCATATCTGGTTCCAGGCAGAAGAAAGTTGAGATATAATAACAAGTCATCAGCTGTGTGGCAAATTGGCAAAGTCTCCACTGATTTGTAAGAAGTTAATGATGCCCGAGAAAGGAAGACATTGGCAGTAGGTAAGCCCACAGCCTCCCACCTGCCTCTTATCATGGCCAGAACGTCTACCCCTGAGCTGTATTTGAACACCGAGGAGGAAAGTAGAAAGGAGACGTGCCCATTTCTAGCAATTAGAGACTGGAATGAAAAGAGATACATGGATCCAAGTCAGTAGGAAACCTGCTGGAAGCCAATCATCCAGGTGGCATTTCAGAGTCATTTCTCAAAAGAGCCTGACGATGCAAGGAATTATACCAAGATGAAGTTAAATTAAAGCTGAACTCAGTTGGGCTGGACATCAAAATGAATTCTTCAATTAACTTACGACTCAAGCACTGAAAGAAAAATGACAAGAGGAAGACGTGGACTTCCATATCCAGAAAGTCAAGTGTCATCTCCTAGTCTGGGTGACTTTTAGCCTTCACCTGCTAAACACAGGGACTGAAGCAACACTTGGATGTTGACTGTGGTATATCAAGGAGGATGAGAGTTTTCCTAGGTGGCTGTGCGCAAAGATGCAGAAAGAAAAGGTCACCTTCAATTCAGAAACTGATAAGCCATTTGGTATGGCTGGAGCTCAGTGTTCCTGCTTCACGGGGGGGATGCTCCGGTAGGTGAGGAGAGAAGGAGAGAGAGTGTGGCCGCATCATGAAGGGACTTGAACACCAAGCTAAACATTTGAACTGCAGTCCGTATTACAGGGATACATGGGAAGGTTTTGATCAGAAGAGTGACACTGTCAGAGATGCACTTAACAAAGATCAATGTGAATGTCACTGTGGAACAGGCATCTTAGGGGGAAAATGAATAACGATAATAATGAGAAAAAGAGCTGAAATGTATTGAGCCACTCAGCATGTGCCAATAACCGCGCTAAGCATTTTACCTGAATTTTCCAATTTGACGCAACAGTATGAGGTAAATACTTCAATAATTTTTATAGAAGAAATTAAAACTAGAGTTCAAATTGTGCTCAAGATCTCAATACTAATTATTAGTGGAGTCAAGCTACCAACGCAGTTCCAATTCTAGTGATTATGCATTTATTTGAAGAGGCTGTGTAAGTGCAGACCATAAAAGATACAAATAATGACTTTAGCTATGTCAAAGGAAATAAAACAAGAGGATGTACATTTGGAAAAAAATATATTTAGGAGTTAGCATGGACAGAAACGATAGGACTTATATATGCATTGTAGTAAATAGAAGTCAAGAATGCATTCTGGTTTTCCTCCTAGGAATGACATATAACTATATGATTTAAGGTTTAACTATACCCCAATATATCCAGAAGTTACTTAAATATTCCCCTTTGCAGTTACAGAAGGATAACTTATCAGTGATGTTTTCCTTACCATGATCAACTTGCCTACAGAACTAAATCAAAACATTCACTACAGAAAGGACAAAAAAAAATCATGGCATGAAGAAATTTCTGCATCTCACCATCAATCTTGGTGAGTGTGTGGCAGAAGAGCACTGGGCATGCCCCAGACTCTGGGATTTGGGCAGGACTGGAGGGTTCAGGCAGATAGCCAAAGAGGGCACTGGTTAAATGAGCAGAGGGGCTTGTGGAAGACTGAACTTGAAACTTAGGTAAACACAACTTATGCAAATATTTACACTCACCTGTTCAATGAGCTTTTCATGAATCTCTCTGTGGCTCTGACCTGCAGGTAAGTCAAACCCTCACAGTCTCACTGTTTTTGGGCACCAGACATTTTGCCCACTCTGATCTTCACTGTTCACCCACCTTCAGCAAAGTCTAAATCCCTTTTTGCACTCTTGTCCTCTTGGATGTGTCTGACCCTCCCTACCTCAGCCTCTCTCTAGTCACAGCATTCAATTACTTCCAAGCTAATTGTTTCCATCAATGTGTGCAAACGAACCATTTATGGAAAATGCCACAAAATGTTAATTTCATTTGGAATTGGGTAATTGCAAAAAACGCTTCCATTTTTTTTATTATATAGAATGAATAAGTATTGTATTAATAGTGCCATTTCCAATTACGACTATAATCGCAGGCCTGTCGTCTGCTAACTGTGGGTTATTTTTCATGGAACATTTTTCTGAACAGTTTTCTTTTTACATTCCACTCCCCGACTCCCTTCCTTGCATCACTGTAATTAAGATAATGCAGAATAATTATAAACACATATTGGAAGCTCAAATGCCAGCATGGACTATCCAACTAGTGCCACATGCTTATTGCAATTTCTCAAGCAAAAAAGCACAAGTGTTGGAGTCTACTGGGGGAGGCAGAGGAAGGCAGCAGGGAACTGGCCTGAGCAGTCCAGGAAACCTGGCCAGAGCCCACATCTGGGGAGCTGAGCTCGCTTGGATATTTCCAGGAAGCATCCAGGAAGAGTGCTCAAGGTTTTTGGGTGTTGAGAAAAAAATTATTGAGAATCTACCACAAAACAGGTGCTTCACATAGGTGACCTGATTTCTTCATCAAGACAACTCCATAAAGTTTGTTTTTTATTCCCATTTTACAGATGAAGAAACTGAGAGTCTAAGAGGTTAATTAAGGAAGTTGGCCAAAGTGATAAACCAGAATATGCAAGCTGAAATTTAGTCCTTGATTCGATTATTAGCTAGTTATTGCCATTAAGAGTCACTCCAAACCTTTTTTTGTTTTGTTTTTTTCATTCAAGATTGTATTCATTCATGAGTCTCTGGGTCAAGAGATTACTCAGGCCAGTCCCAGCTTGGCTTCAAGCTGCAGGTCTACTTCACGTGTCTCTCATCCTCTTTAAACCAATGGGCTATGGAGCATATTCCCAGAGAGCTGAGGAGGAAAATTCCATTGTGCAAGTACATTTCAAGCCTTTCCTTGTGTCTCAGTGCTAACATCTCAGTGGTCAAAGTAAGCCACATGACCAAGCCCCACATGAACAGGGCAGGAAAGTATGCCTGGCCCACAGTGGCCAATGGGACATGAATATGTGCTGAACGGTAATTCGAGCCATCACACCTATAATTTTTTTTTCAGTCTAGAAATTTTAAAATTTATTGCATAAGCTGTAGTAGTCCTTGAGGTTTTTGATCTGAAATTAACATGATGGGATAAGTTTTGTATCTTAACTTCCCTCAATTCTCTCTTCCCCACATTCACGCAGCTCATTTGTGTATAGGTTGTCAGATCACGCGTGTATTTTATTTTATCAGAAAGGCAATGATTGACAGACATGGTAAGAAAGAAAAAGGTTGAAAATAGGGATGAACAAACATTGCTGCCTAGAAATCTTAAATTATGGAACAAAGGCAAAAATAAGTCTGGAACAATACTGACAATGTCATATTTAGTCCTTCTCTGTAAAAATATGGTTT
>NW_012155173.1:6908391-6912643 GCF_000956105.1 Propithecus coquereli | reverse complement strand
TTAATTTATTATTTATGTTTTGATAGATTCAATGGTACAAGTGGTTTTTGGCTGCGTGGATCAAGCGTATAGTAGTGATGTCCGGGTTTTCAGTGTGCTTATCACCCGAATAATGTAAATTGCCCCCAATAGGTAGTTTTTCTTCCCGCACCGCATCCCACTCTCCCTCTTCTGAGTTTCCAATGTCCACTGTACCATTCTGTATGCCTCTATGTACCCATAGCTTAGCTCGCATTTATTAGTGAGAACATGCAGCATTTGTTTTTCCATTCCCACATTACTTCACTTAGAATAATGGCCTCCAGTTCTATCCAACTTGCTGTGAAAGACATTATTTCACCCTACTTTATGGCTGGGTAGTATTCCATGGTGTATATGTACCACATTTTCTTCTTCCATACCTTCGTTGATGCATACTTGGGGCATATCTTTGCATTTGTGAATTGTGCTGCAATAAACATATGATTGCAGGTATCTTTTTGATATAATGATTTCTTTTCCTTTATGTAGATATCCAGCAGTGGGATCAAATGGTAGATCTACTTTTAGTTATTTGAGAAATCTCCATACTGTTTTCCATAGAAGCTGTACTAATTTATAGTCCCACCAACACTGTTTAAGTGTTCCCTTTACATCGTATCTGTACCAACATCTACTGCTTTTTGACTTTTTAATAATAGCCATTCTGACTGGGGTAAGGTGGTATTTCACATAATTTTAATTTGCATTTTTCTAATGAGTAGTGATGTTGGGCATTTTTTCATGTTTGTTGGCCATTTGTATATCTCCTTTTGAAAAATTTCTCATCTTGTTTGCCCACTTTTTAATGGGATTATTCGTTTTTTTCTTGCTGATTTGTTTGAGCTCCTTGCAGATTCTGGATATTAGTCCTTTGTCAGATACATAGTTTTAGAATATTTTTTCCCATTCTGTAGGTTTTCTATTTACTCCGTTGATTATTTATTTTGCTGTGCAGAAGCTTTTTAGTTTAATTAGATCCTATTTATTTTTTGTTTTTGTTGTATTTGATTTTAGAGTTTTATTCATGAATTATTTCCCTAGACCAATGTCCAGAAGAGTTTTTCTTAGGTTTTCTTCTAGAATTTTCATTGTTTCAGGTCTTACATTTAAGTCTTTGATCCATCTTGACTTAATTTTTACATATGGTAAGATACAGGGAGATCCAGTTTTAGTCTTCTGCCTGTGGCTTTCCAATTTTCCCAGCACTGTTTATTGAATAGGAGGTCCTTTCACCTGTGTATGTTTTTGTCTGCTTTATTGAAGATCACTTTGGTTGTAGGTATTTGGCTTTATTTCTGGGTTCTCTACATACCTATAATTTTTATTCGAGTTTCCACTATACCATGAAAACCACTTGGAGTCTAAATTCCTAGAGTGTAGGGGTCAGGTCAAAGGAAGGTAGACACATAGGTGGTACTGAGTTATGTGACCTGGAGCAAGGCAGATCCTCATCACTTTTCTTATCTACATAAATGGCAATACTAAAGGTCTCCCTAAGGAGGCTGTTGGAGGGTGACTGAGACTCCTATACAGAGTTTTAAAAAGTAGGATGCTTCTTGGTATGCTCAAGTTCTATCACCTTGCCCTGCTTTAATATTTCTTCATAAAACATATCACTATGGCCATGATATTTAATATTACTTATTTTATCATTTTCCACTCTCACCTTTGCAAATGTAAGCTAAAGCAATACAAACTCTCTATTTCATTAACTGTTGTATTGCCAGTACCTAAAGCATTCACTGGGATGTAGTAGACACTCAATAAGGATTTTTTAATAAATGAAATGCAAGATGTACAAACCCCAGCTTATAAATACCCTGTACATGTGACACAAAAAACCTCAACCTGCGCCAAACTAGGTACTGTTGCGATTCTGAAGAGGGGACAAGGTTCTTTCAGAGGTACAGTGGGATGATGACGATGATGATGATGATGGGTGGAGGTGGTGGTTTGATGTTGGTACTAAAGATAATAAAAATTATAATATATACATATATATTAAAAAGATCCCTGGGCTTGGAATAAAATGTACTGATGACATCTTCCCAGCTGTGCAGCTCTGGCTATTTTTTTAACCTCTGAAATTCTCAGTGATCTTATTTATGTATTAATAATTGGTTTAAGTATATAGACTGCCAAAACACCTCAAGTCTTTGAGATAATTTGTTAAAGTGTCTGTCAGAAAATATGTAGCTACCAGGATGATGGTGGTGGTGGTGGTGGTGGTGATCAGCATTGTCTGAATTTGTTGCTTTTCTTGGGAAAGGCATGTAAAAATAACTCTTGTAACAGCAAGCAGAATTACCTCAAAACAAGCACAGCAAAGGGCTGGGGGTTAAAAGTGAGAGAAAGCACTTCTGAGGACAACTGGAGCAGCTCCATGGAGAAAGAATATTCTGAAGAGACTCTTAAAGACCATGTAAGATTCGTACATGGGGAGACGGGAGAGCAAAATTCCAGAGTGGGGAAACAAAACAAGAAAACCTACAGAGGGAGAAGAGCGCACGGTTAACAGTTACAACTGTCCAAACAATTGTCACAGTTTTTAAAAGAATCTTTCAGTTTATCTAAGTAATTCAGATTTATTTATTAGTAGATCCTTATAAATAACTATGTATGGCCTATAGGACAGTTATTGTCACCGTTTTAGAAATGAAGAAAAAAACTTAAAACAATGCATAATTTTAACTTTGTAAGGGGACGAGAAATGGAAATTTCAGCTGAGACCCCCAAAGTGACCCAGATGAGACATCAAAATAAGTTGGAGGTAGATCACCCAACAGATCATGTGAAAAGCAGATAGGTACGAGCCAGTTAGTAAACGATTAAACTCCTCTATCCCATCCAGGGAACGACAAGGGACTTTTGAAGGAAGGGTATATAGGGGGTTTCTTGGAAAACAGCATGACTGTGAGCCCTCACTCCTCCTTCCTGGAGGGGAGGTGGGCGGAGCCTACTCTCTTGGCAGACGCAGTGAGAAGGGCTCTCACAGGACTACTCTGAGAGCCTCATTCGTGGCTCCTATCCAGTGATTTGGTGTCCGGGTCCCACAAGGGAAATGTGAAGAATGAGATGGGCGGGCCAGCTGCTCTGCTGGGAGCAAAGCAGAAGTGCCTGAGTAGGGACCAGCCTACACCCCCAGAGCATCCCCCAAGGCCCAGGTAGGATGGCGGGCCTCAAGAAACCAGCATGCAGCTGAAATACAGAATAACGGTTAAGTAAAGGCTCTAAGCCAGACTGCATGGGCTCAAATCCTGGCTCTTCCACATTCTAGCGGTGAGATCTTGGGCAAGTTCCTCAAGCTTCCTTAGGCTCAGTTTCTGTGTCTGTAAACAAGGGTAACAATTGTACTGACATAGGACATTGTGATGATTAAATGAGTAAACACAGGTAAAGCATTTAGCACGTTATAAGGGCTACATATGTGTTAGTTATCAAAACTGTCTTGAGTTCTGTGGAATAAGGCTGCCTGGAGAGGTGAACAGATCTCACTAGAGAGAAGCTGGAGAAGTCGCTGGATTCACAGAATGAGTGAATGAATACATGGAGACAGGGATGCATCCAACTCCATTAAAGAGACCTCAGAAGGGGCATGGGTAGGAATGGGGGCTGTTCTCTTAAAAAAAAAAACATGAAAATGCCCCCAGGCAAAGCATCGGTGATAAGGTCTACCAGGACCGCTGAAGATGAAGCCAGGTTATGACAATGCCAATCAAGAAGAACTCTCCCTCCTCGTCCACACCCCAGGTCCACAGGGGTGAGGAACAACAGCTAAAATGTAAGGGAGGATGTAAATAAGAAAGAGAAAGCAAGCAAGTTTCACCTGTCTTCCTCAGCTTCCACGACGGCCACAATTCCAGTTAGGGAAGGAAGGCTCACCTATGAATGGAGACTGAAGGATTCACTAATATATAAATGGCATTGGACATCTCTGAATTGAGACTGCATTTCGCTACATTAAGTAAATGTTGGACTTTGTATTAATATTACCCAATGCTGATCAGAAAAGTCAGAGAACTGCCAAGTTTTTATGCAGGGGCAGAAGAGAAACTCATGCCATAATGCAACACAACAAATATAAAAGGTGGTAGGAAACGAAAGTAAAGATGCTTTGTGACTGTATCCCACAGGCCATTCTTGGACAGCATGCTGGGTTACAACTTTCTAGTACTATTTTTGTAACACTTACTATTTTATTACATTTCTATAGCTTTTTTCACTCTAGCTA
>NW_012155173.1:6900811-6907476 GCF_000956105.1 Propithecus coquereli | reverse complement strand
GGCCTCCCATTAGGTTTTAAAATCAGTTTTAGAAGTATCAGCTTTTAGAGGTACATGAAACCTTCAAAACTATGGTTTACATATGGGGAAACTGAGTCTCAGAGAGCAGGAACAGCATTTGAGGCAGGGTCAAGATGAAAAGGCAAGCAGACATCTCCTCTAAGTGCAGTGCTCTTTCTGCGGCACTCAGCTGGCTGAAGAACACTTTGGCCCTGTGTAGCTCATTGATTTTACGGATTCACACTCCAGGGCATCACCTGGTGAGACTGCTATTGGGTGTAAATGAAAAGCGAACAGAAAGAAGCCTGGAGGAAGCTTCCACTCTGGCCTTAATGAACACACAGCAGAATCCCAGCCTAATGTTCCGTGAAGTTTGGGGAAAGATCAATAACCATTAAATCAAAACAGATCTTCAGCCTCCTGGTCTCCCTAGACCCCGGGCCCCCATCCCCTCCAGGCAGCCAGCAGGCTCTGAGGTGTGTCATTCAGGGCTAGATTTGAGGTTGTTAATGAAATATCTTTATGAGGCATGGACCTGAGCCTAAGCACTGGAGGTTCCTCGGGGCATAAGTACAGAGCTTCCTGACTTCTCCACTGATGTCAGGCTTTTGTTAAATGGTCCTGGTACACGCCTCACCCTTAGTGCTGTGAACTCCGCCGGCAGCCTCCCCTCCCGCACTGGGCATCTGATTCTCAGCAGGTGCACTGGAGGACAAGTGGTGATGGCGGAGGTGACCAAGTGCCTTCCCTATGTTGGCACTGTGCTAAGCGTATAGGCAGATTGTCTTTCACTTCTCACTGTAACCTGATGAGGTCAATAACTTCTCATTATGGCCATTTTACAGATGAAGAAACCGCAACCCCAGAAGGCTAACAAACTCCACAAAGGTGACATGGCTAACGTAGGGTACATGAAGTGTTTGAACACACAGTCTGACTTCAGAGCTCGACCTGACAACCACTAAGCTTCTTACCTCCCACTGCTCACATGGTGGCAATACGATAGTTCAGAGAGCTCGTGGCCTCACCATGCCTCTCCCTGCCCCTTCTCTCTCCCCCACCAGATGCATTTACACCAATGCAGAATGTGTGAGTAATTTGTTGAACACTTAGCACGTGCCTTGTATGATTTTAGTTCATTACATTCAATACTTTTCTCCAGTCTCTGCAAGGTAGATCTTACTACATCTTCCTTACACATGAGCAAATGAAGGCTCAAGGAGTTGGAACAACTTCCTGGAGGTCACCTGGTCAGCAAGGGGCAAGGCTGAGATTCTGAGCACAAGGGCTGGGCTCCTTTCAAGGTGCTCCTGTGTAGCCCTGTCTGCCTGTCCCAGCTTGAAGTGATTTCCACACCTCTCAACTGTCATTCTTTTCCTGCTCCTGTCATGGAATGCGGTACCCAACAGCATGCAAGTTCGACTGTCAACTCATGTTAATAAACTCTGGGCTCCTGAGAGCAAGGACCACCTGTGTTCACTCCGCATTCCCCACAAGCCCAAGCCCTTCACCCGGCACGCTGCACACTACAGATATTTGAAATTCCAGTGGCAAAACATCATCCCTTTTCTCTATACCTTCAGCGGTGAGTTGCTGAGCAAGTTACTTCACGCATCTTAAATTCTATTCTCTATGTCTATCGAAATGGAATAACACCACCTTCCCATAAAACGATGAAACGAGAAACCAGAAGGAAAGCACGTAGCATAATGCCTAACGCAATGTGAGTGTCCAGTGAAATAAAATAAAACAAAAATCTATTATCATAAGAACATCTGCACTTGAAGCAACACACAGATTATCCGAGGTTTTTAAACCTCTGGAACATAATTATGGAGTAAAAGGTATCTCTGGGATGAAATAGGGAATAAATAATCCTGTTTATTAGCTCTTATAACAAACAGTTTTAACTTAGTTGGTTTCTCAATACACAGGCATTGAATCTTATCAATAGAATTAATAGTAACAATGCTGATAATGCCAAGCATATGCATAACATTCTACCAGTTTGGAGTGTGCTCATTTAGTAACATGGGAAGCAAAGAGAGAGACCCATAACAAAGATGCAGATATGGAGACTGAAGGGACAAGTTACAAAAACGAGCCCAGGACTACAGGGCTGTTTCTCCTGCCCCGTAAGCCTCCACTTTGGTTCCCCTGCCTCTCTCCTTTCTGGTCTCACTCTTTCTAACCCATCCTCCTCATTATAGACAATTTGATCTGCCAAAATGCAAACAGAAACTTTTGATCCATCTGACTGAAGACTTTTAATGGCTTTCCACTGCCCTTAGAACAGAGTCCAATGCTTGCGTGTGGCTTGCAAGGAAGGACCTTTGTAATGTGGTCTGTAACAGCCTCCTTTTCACTTGCTGCCATCCAGCGCTTTGTGAACCACACCCAGGCAAACCCAGCTTCTCACAGCCCCTTCACTGCATCTCCTCTCCTCCACCTCAGGTACTCCCCTCCCCTCACCTTCCCTGGCTAAGTGCTGCATGTCCTTCGACTCTCCACTTAGCTCTCAGCTATTTGGAGAAGTCCTCCCTGACCTTCCGGGCTAGGTGGGTCCCACCTGTTAAATGGCCATAAGACCACCTAATTCTCCTCTCATAACAATTGCTTTCCGATCCATATCCTCTTCCCATGGACTGCAAACTCCCCTAGAATCCAAGAAGATAGCCCAATTCATCCCTCTCTCAGCCTCAGTTTCCTCAAGGGTAAATGACTTTGACAACAGCCATTCTTCCTGCCTCAATGACTTGGTATGAAGATCAAAGGATATATGACAGGGTGATTTTAAAACTTCTAATTGCTGGCCACAAAGCACTGATATTTATCTTATTTTTTTTTAATTTTGAAAGATGACCGAAAAAGGCAAAATCAAGCTAAACCAAAAGATAAGTAGGAATTTTGAGGGATGATCTTGACTAACTGAGAAAAATACCAAGGTACTTGACAAGTGAAAGACACTATATCTATTTATCTACACCTCCCTGTCATCTATTAACTATCTACCTATTTGTCTAGTGTTTATCACACTAAAACATTTTTTCCCCAAACATCTTTCCTTAATTTCTTAATTCTTGTGAGTTTAAGGAGAAATGAAACCCATATAATTCTGACTCATCTACAGTTAAATCATTAAAACATTATTTAGCAATTACATTTCAATGGCCAGGAGATTTTAGAGTGATCTGAATAACTTCCTTAAAACCATGGCCTTTTTCATTCTTCATTTTAGCCACCTTTCCTAAACATAAAGCCACACTAAAAAAATGGAGCAAAATCAAAATATAGTAAATACTGAAAATACTACTGGGGCAGGAGCTCATAAACAAGAGATGACTTTCTGGGAGTTTGAAAATGTGGCTGGAAATACACTTTCTCCCTTGAACCTCAGTGTGGTGGACAAAACAAACCGTGAATTAGGGGGAAAAAATCATCCATTCAGTAAATATTAAGCACCTATCATATATTGATACCAGGCTCTACATAAGAAAGACACTGAGTCTATTCATATGGAAGTTATGTTCTAGAAAGGGGAGAGAGACATCAACGCAAATAATTTCATGAATAACATGCACTGTATAGGAGGCTCTGTAAAACTTTCTCCTGAGGAAAGAATATTCGAGCTGGTATCTGGCTTAACTTTCAGCCTAAGAGCAATGTCTTCTGGGCAATACAGTGATAACAACTGATCTACATTTTAGAAAGATTATCTGGGGGGCTTTGAGAAGAAAGAAACACAAGACACTGAGCACCGTGGCAGAGTAGAGACCGATAACAGTGACCACTAACCAAGTCAGCTTCTTTGAGGCTCAGTTTTTTCACCTCTAAAATGGAGGTTACAATCCTTCCTCCTCCATTGTAGGGTTGCTGGGAGGAGCTAAGAGGATAGTGGGAGGAGTTAAGAAGATGGTGGGAGGAGCTAAAATAATAGTGGGTGGAGCTCTAAGGATGATGAAGAGGCTAAGAAAATAATGGGAATAGTTAAAAGGATGATGGAAGCACTGAGAAAATGATGGGTGTGTGAATGTTTCACCACCTGAAAATGCTGTGCATGTCAAATTAATGAAAATAGAATTCACTTTGTCAATCGAGGAAATGGATACTGTGATGTTCTGTGGTCCCAGTCCCTTTAGGGCAACCTGATGACTTAAACTTGGAGGTGAGAGTTCTACAATCTTGAGATCTTAATGAACTCCAGAGCCCTTTCTTTAGAAAACTACTTTGTGCAGGGCAATTGCCTGTGGTCCTCATTTGCTTTAAGACACATGCCACCTCAGATTAGAAGCTCCAGGTTTAGTAGAAAGCATTCAGTCACCAAAGCAGTATTTTTATAACTTGTCAGACTACAACTCAAAGTAAAAAAATATACATTTTATATTGCTAGCCAACTGAACAAAAGTTTCATGAGTTTTATGAAGCAAAACTAACGTGATATACTATAATACTTCCTCTTCTCTCCTACTCTGTTGTTCTCTATTTTATTTTATTGCAGTTTGTGTTTTTCATAATTTTAACCGCTGGCTATGGCTGATAAATTGAACCTAAGTTGCAGTTTGAAAAATATTATTTAAAGAATGACAAGAAGCATACATTTCAGTTTTGCCTCATTTAGTTGCTGGTGTGATCTTGGACAGTACACAACCTCACTGAGCCTCAATTCCCTCAGCTGTAAGATGGGGATAATAATGCCTACTTTAAAAGTTGAGAGAATTAAATCAATACCATGGGAAATCACTATATAGACAGCTTGGCACAGAATAGGTGTTCAATAAACTGCTGTGATTATAAATAGAGGCTGCTAATGGGGGAATTAGGGCATAGCTAAATCCCGCCTGCCTGAGGGAAAATAAAAAGGAAGAAGAAAAAGAAAAAAATCATTCATTTTCTACCCAGGGGGTCTTTCTGTCTTCCAAATGTAGCTACTTACTGTGGGAGGGGAACTCAGTCCAAATGCCTGTTTGCTGTGACAGGATTTATAAATAAGTAAAATGCTTTATCAAACATTTATAGTTGTATGTGAGAGTCAGAAAAAAAAAAAAGAGAAAAGAAAGAAAGAAAAAGGCACGTGGGCTTGGAGGTTATTTATAGTGACTCCCTGCTTTTCCCTCTCCAGCCACAATTGCACAGCTTAGCTTTCATTTGCTTATGATTGTTCTTGGATGAACTTCACTTCCAAACAGAGGGTATTAATTATTAAAACACAGACCAGAAAAAAGAAAAAAGCCCATGCTGTTCCCCCAAACAAAGACAGGATGATGCAGCAGAAGGAAGCCACCAGAGAGCAGGGCTGAGAATTGCCAACACATGCTTTCAAACAGAGTCAATCTCTGGCAAAACTCATGTTAACAAACATTCTGCGGGTGCCTACTATGTGCAGCTTGGGGGCTGCACCAGACATAGCAGGGGGTGAGGGGGATGTGATGATGAATTAGAGACACCTTCTAATTCATCTCCCACAGCAGGGAGGAAGCCCCCAGCAAGAGGACAGAGGAGATATGGAAAGACCAAACCTAGGAGAAAGTGCCTCTCAACAAAGTGCTTTGGGAATGGTGGGGCGGAGGAATTCCTCTTAGGAGGCATCCTGGGCTAGGGAAGAAGAGCAGCCTTGGGATCAGGCCGTCTTAGGTTTGAATCCCTGCTCCAGCACATCCTAGCTCTGGGGTCTGGCGCATGTCAGTCATCTCATTTATGATACAGGTGTAAAGATACTTCCCTGGAAAAAGTAAGTGTGAGGATTAAATAGGAACATTCCGTGTTAACTGTTGCACCTACTGTAAGCACGCATTAAATAGCAAGCATTTAATAGTCATAAGCACATAGTAGGTGCTAAATAAATCTCGTACTTCCTTTCCTGTGCTTGAGAGTTTTAATTTGATTCCAAATTGCACCCTCCTTCCAGCTACCCTGACTACAATATGTTCGTATATCACTGACATCCTCTCTTCCCCATGAGGTGTATCTTCCATCCATCACCTCAGTCTCAGTATGCTTCACAATGTATCTATTAATTTGTTTATTCATTCATTAATATTGGTTGAGCACCTGCTATGTGACAACACTGGTGTAGGCACTTGGGATTCGGTGAAGAAAAAAGACAGGGAGGAGGAACAGGAACTGCTGGGGGAGGTGGGTGCTATTTAAAATGGGGAAGTCTGGGGAAGCCTTATAGAGAAAGCAACAGCTGTACAGAGACCTGCAGAGGTGCTGAACAGCCAGGTGAGTATGAAGGGGACAGAGTTACAACAGGGAGAAAGCAAGTGAAATGCCCTGAGGTAGGAGCATGCTTAGCCTCAGCTCATCTCTCAGGTTGGCCTTCAGGAAGGAGGGAGGGAGCAGAGCGATTTGATTTTGCAAAACAACTCTGCTTTTCCCACACACTAATAAAACCAATCCGTACCTTGTCAGGTGACATGTATCCAGTGTCCAGATTAAATTCCACAAATACATTTACAAAGAGACAGAAGCCCAGATGTGTGTTCTGCCCCCCAGCTCCACCAGGGAAAAGAGTGTGGCTCTTGGCTATGCTTAAAGGGATTGGTGACTGCACCATCACCGGCAATCATGCTACCCTGTGGTCCTGAACTGTACAAGGACAACAGCTCTCAGCAACAGCCAAGAGCACAGACTTTGGAATACTCTCTGACAATATTAGGGTCTTG
>NW_012155173.1:6896904-6900741 GCF_000956105.1 Propithecus coquereli | reverse complement strand
TACAATCCTTCCTCCTCCATTGTAGGGTTGCTGGGAGGAGCTAAGAGGATAGTGGGAGGAGTTAAGAAGATGGTGGGAGGAGCTAAAATAATAGTAGGTGGAGCTCTAAGGATGATGAAGAGGCTAAGAAAATAATGGGAATAGTTAAAAGGATGATGGAAGCACTGAGAAAATGATGGGTGTGTGAATGCTTCACCACCTGAAAATGCTGTGCCTGTCAAATTAACGGAAATAGAATTCACTTTGTCAATCGAGGAAATGGATACTGTGATGTTCTGTGGTCCCAGTCCCTTCAGGGCAACCTGATGACTTAAACTTAGAGGTGAGAGTTCTACAACCTTGAGATCTTAATGTAATCCAGAGCCCTTTCTTTAGAAAACTACTTAGTGCAGGGCAATTGCCTGTGGTCCTCATTTGCTTTAAGACACATGCCACCTCAGATTAGAAGCTCCAGGTTTAGTAGAAAGCATTCAGTCACCAAAGCAGTATTTTTATAACTTGTCAGACTACAACTCAAAGTAAAAAATATACATTTTATATTGCTAGCCAACTGAACAAAAGTTTCATGAGTTTTATGAAGCAAAACTAACGTGATATACTATAATACTTCCTCTTCTCTCCTACTCTGTTGTTCTCTATTTTATTTTATTGCAGTTTGTGTTTTTCATAATTTTAACCGCTGGCTATGGCTGATAAATTGAACCTAAGTTGCAGTTTGAAAAATATTATTTAAAGAATGACAAGAAGCATACATTTCAGTTTTGCCTCATTTAGTTGCTGGTGTGATCTTGGACAGTACACAACCTCACTGAGCCTCAATTCCCTCAGCTGTAAGATGGGGATAATAATGCCTACTTTAAAAGTTGAGAGAATTAAATCAATACCATGGGAAATCACTATATAGACAGCTTGGCACAGAATAGGTGTTCAATAAACTGCTGTGATTATAAATAGAGGCTGCTAATGGGGGAATTAGGGCATAGCTAAATCCCGCCTGCCTGAGGGAAAATAAAAAGGAAGAAGAAAAAGAAAAAAATCATTCATTTTCTACCCAGGGGGTCTTTCTGTCTTCCAAATGTAGCTACTTACTGTGGGAGGGGAACTCAGTCCAAATGCCTGTTTGCTGTGACAGGATTTATAAATAAGTAAAATGCTTTATCAAACATTTATAGTTGTATGTGAGAGTCAGAAAAAAAAAAAAGAGAAAAGAAAGAAAGAAAAAGGCACGTGGGCTTGGAGGTTATTTATAGTGACTCCCTGCTTTTCCCTCTCCAGCCACAATTGCACAGCTTAGCTTTCATTTGCTTATGATTGTTCTTGGATGAACTTCACTTCCAAACAGAGGGTATTAATTATTAAAACACAGACCAGAAAAAAGAAAAAAGCCCATGCTGTTCCCCCAAACAAAGACAGGATGATGCAGCAGAAGGAAGCCACCAGAGAGCAGGGCTGAGAATTGCCAACACATGCTTTCAAACAGAGTCAATCTCTGGCAAAACTCATGTTAACAAACATTCTGCGGGTGCCTACTATGTGCAGCTTGGGGGCTGCACCAGACATAGCAGGGGGTGAGGGGGATGTGATGATGAATTAGAGACACCTTCTAATTCATCTCCCACAGCAGGGAGGAAGCCCCCAGCAAGAGGACAGAGGAGATATGGAAAGACCAAACCTAGGAGAAAGTGCCTCTCAACAAAGTGCTTTGGGAATGGTGGGGCGGAGGAATTCCTCTTAGGAGGCATCCTGGGCTAGGGAAGAAGAGCAGCCTTGGGATCAGGCCGTCTTAGGTTTGAATCCCTGCTCCAGCACATCCTAGCTCTGGGGTCTGGCGCATGTCAGTCATCTCATTTATGATACAGGTGTAAAGATACTTCCCTGGAAAAAGTAAGTGTGAGGATTAAATAGGAACATTCGTGTTAACTGTTGCACCTACTGTAAGCACGCATTAAATAGCAAGCACTTAATAGTCATAAGCACATAGTAGGTGCTAAATAAATCTCGTACTTCCTTTCCTGTGCTTGAGAGTTTTAATTTGATTCCAAATTGCACCCTCCTTCCAGCTACCCTGACTACAATATGTGCGTATATCACTGACATCCTCTCTTCCCCATGAGGTGTATCTTCCATCCATCACCTCAGTCTCAGTATGCTTCACAATGTATCTATTAATTTGTTTATTCATTCATTAATATTGGTTGAGCACCTGCTATGTGACAACACTGGTGTAGGCACTTGGGATTCGGTGAAGAAAAAAGACAGGGAGGAGGAACAGGAACTGCTGGGGGAGGTGGGTGCTATTTAAAATGGGGAAGTCTGGGGAAGCCTTATAGAGAAAGCAACAGCTGTACAGAGACCTGCAGAGGTGCTGAGCAGCCAGGTGAGTATGAAGGGGACAGAGTTACAACAGGGAGAAAGCAAGTGAAATGCCCTGAGGTAGGAGCATGCTTAGCCTCAGCTCATCTCTCAGGTTGGCCTTCAGGAAGGAGGGAGGGAGCAGAGCGATTTGATTTTGCAAAACAACTCTGCTTTTCCCACACACTAATAAAACCAATCCGTACCTTGTCAGGTGACATGTATCCAGTGTCCAGATTAAATTCCACAAATACATTTACAAAGAGACAGAAGCCCAGATGTGTGTTCTGCCCCCCAGCTCCACCAGGGAAAAGAGTGTGGCTCTTGGCTATGCTTAAAGGGATTGGTGACTGCACCATCACCGGCAATCATGCTACCCTGTGGTCCTGAACTGTACAAGGACAACAGCTCTCAGCAACAGCCAAGAGCACAGACTTTGGAATACTCTCTGACAATATTAGGGTCTTGTAGGAGGAATTTAAACTAAATAAGACCAAAAAACAAAGCAAAAAAAAAAAAAGAAGAAGAAAAAGATTGTAAACAAAGAGGAAACATGGAATAGAAATAGTTTCTTTAGCCCAGTTCATTGAAATGCTCACAGATATGCAACGTCTGACAGAGTACAAGTGAGAGGGTTTGTGCCATGTCCAAAGAGTAGAGGCTCCAGTGAACGCCTGCCTGCCTGGGTTCCTGGCCCAGCTATGTGGCTTGGGAAAGGTTGTGTAACCTCTCTGTGCATGAATTTCTCCATCTATACAATGGGAATAACAATAGTACTTATTTCAAAGAACTGCTGTTAGGGTAAAATGAATTAATTTGGGTAAATGTCTAATCTAATACCAGGCTTGGAGTAAACTATTATAAAAGTTAGTATTTGAGAGAATGGATATACAAATTTTGGTAAATTCACAAAATGGAATACTGCACAGCAATTAAAAAACAAGGAATAAATTATCAGTACATGCAACACAGTTGAATCCCACAGATGATATGCTGAGTGAAAAGAAGCCAGACACAAAAGAGTACATCTGTAGGATCCCATATACATAAAGAATAGGGAAAACCAACTTATGAGAAGTCAAAGTACTGTTTACTTTTGAGGGATGGATATTGTCTAGGAAGGTACAAAGAAAGGAATCTTAAGGGATGTTGGAAATATTCTATCATAAGGCTACCCAACAGAACTTTCTATGACAATGACATTGATCATATTCTGTGCTGTGTCACAATACAGTAGGCACATGTGGCTATCGGTCCTTGAAATGTGGTTTGCACGGGATTTTCAGGTTGAATTAATTTAAATACAAATAGCCCCATGTGGCTAGTGGCCACTTTCTTCGGAGGCACAGGTCTACTTCTTGGCCTAGATGGTGGTTAAATGAGTAAATGCATTGTTAAAAGTAATCCAGGATACACTTAAGATTTGTACATTTTATATGCAATTTATATATTTTACTGTGTAAGTGTTATCCTTCAAAAGTTAGA
>NW_012155173.1:6893484-6895668 GCF_000956105.1 Propithecus coquereli | reverse complement strand
ACAAAGCAATACTTACAAGAAAGTTATAACATTTAATGCACATATTCGTAAAGAAGAAAGATTAAAAATTGATCCAGGCATTTAATTTAAGAAGTTGAAAAAGAATGTAGAAAGAAGGAAATATGACAGAAATTAGTGATATAGAAAAGAAATAATAATATAGAGTAACAACAACCATGAGCTAATTTTTAAAAAACTAATCAAATACATATAACACCAACCAGATTGAGAGAGATGGCCCAAGGAAACCCATATCTTGAATTAAAATGAAGACAGGATTATAGCATGGTAGGAATTTGTGATACACACACACACACACACATACACATTTATCACATACACATTCATGTATATATAATAGTATCTGCTAAATATTTAACAAATAATATTGAAAACACAAAACATTATGTCTGTAAATGAAGCAACTTAGGCAAAAATCGGTGATTCTCAGGAAAAATAACCAACACTAAAACTGACTTAAGAAGATATAGACAACTGAAATAGCCATATAAATAATTGAATCAGTAATTGGAAATTACCAACTAACAAACAAAAATATCAGGTCCAGATAGATGTAAGCAGAAATTCTAGCAAACCTTAGGAGATATCCCTTATTTCATACAATAATTATGCATACAAATAATGATACATAATGACATGATAGCGTAAGAGGGACAGCTGTGAAAACCTCATGTTTATGAAGCCAGGATAATGTTGACACTGAAACCTGATAAAGATGAAAGAAAATGTAAGGCTAGTATACTAATAAAATAGGTATTATGGTAATACACTACACAATCAGGTTAAAAGAGAAAATATCATCATCTCACTTGATGCAGAAAGAGTATTTAATAACATTTAATCCCAATCATGACATGAAAAGTTCTTAGTATACTAGAAATAGAAGAGATATTCCTTTACTGTCAAAAGCTAACTAACCTTTATCCTTTGGTTGCCTACCAAAAACCTCAGAAGCACATAAATAATGACAGTGTTAGGACTGTTCCGTTTAAAGTCAGGACAAGAAAATGACATGTTCTCTCATCATTTTTATTCAACACTGGATGGGAGACCCTGCTTATAAGTGCATTAGAACAAGAGAGTTCAAATATAAAATATATGGATTTTCAAAATGACTATTAATGCAAAATTATATGATGTTTCACATGAAAATTAAGGAAAATCTCGAGGCAAAAAATAATAAAATAATGAATTGACATTTTCTGGATTGAAAAATCAATGAAAAAGTAGTATTTCTATAAACACCAAAAAAAAACAACAATTAAGAAATGTAATAAAAGCGAAAAGCTACAATTTGCAATAGTAACAGAAGTGTGATGCTCCTAGGAATTAGACATAAGAAAAGGTCTGTGACATGTACATACACAAAATTTTAAACCTCTATTCACAAGCATAAAAGAAGGTCTAAATAAAGAAATATATTATTTCATGGATGACAAGTCTTGAGTTCTGTGAGTTTTGCAAATGAATCTGTAAATGCCATGTAATCCCAATCCCAATCACAGCGAGGCTTTTCACGAAATAAGAGACGTTTGTCTTAAAATTCACTTGGGAGAGTAAAGAGAAAAGAATAGCCAAGACACTTACATGAGAAGAATAACGAGGGGGCTCTGCCGTGTTTGATGCCAAGACGTTATAAAACTATATTAATTAAATGCAGTGTGGTACTAGAAGAGGATCAGTAAATAGGCCAGTGAAAAGAAAGTGAGAGCTCTTCTCCACACTCCACATACATGGGGACTTGCCATGTGACAGTGGTGTCACAAATCCACAGAGTAAGGAAAACTGTAGGTTGTAGACTCTCCAGTGAAAAAACAGCAACAATTAGATCTGTGTATCACACCATATGCAAGCAAGTTCCATGGTTAAAGACTGAAACGTGACAAGCAAAGTCAAGCAAAATCTTACAAATTTAGAAGAAAGCATAGGAGCATCATTAAGATCTTAGGATAGGGAAAGACTTCTTCAAGAATCCACATAAACTAGAAATGGAAAAATAATTTTGTAGCATGAAAATGAAAAGATTCAAAATCAGGAAATGATTCTGGCATCAAAATTAAAACTGAAGTAATAGATTGGAAGAAGACATTTTTAAATGATAAAGTCCTGCTTATTTTTCAAATTTGATTATTATCAATATGTATAAAGAGCATTTACTAATCA
>NW_012155173.1:6868419-6892029 GCF_000956105.1 Propithecus coquereli | reverse complement strand
TTAACACAGAGAGAGTGCACAATAACTACCAGTTTTGATTAAGTCATAATTATTGTCATTGTCATAGGCAACAATCTCCTACCTGTTCTCCTGGCTTCCATGCTTGTCCCTCAAATCCTCCTCCTTGGCAGCAGGAGGGACCCTTTCAGAAATAAATCTGAACTTGGCCTTCCTTTGCTCTACTCTCTACACTGGCTTCAGATCACACCGAGAACAAACCCCCAGCTATTCACGACCACCGCTAAGGCCCCGTGTGATCTGGTTCCATCTTAGTCTCTAATCTCACTGTCTATGATGCTCCCCTTTTCTCACTGCACTCCATCCCCGTGTCCCTTATTGGAAGCTGTCTCAAAGCCTTGCCAGTTACACTCCGACATCCTCTCTGAAACAGCAGTCTGTCACCTCTCACTCTTTATTCCCAGCACCCCCGTCTTAACACTTACCCCACCCTGCACTGCAATTTCTATGAAGGTGTTCATGGGATCAATGGCCAATGCTCCTCGGTAGAATGTTCCACGAGGACAAGGACTTGTCTATTTTGAGCACTGCTCTGTCTCCGACAGACATCTGGAATGCGCCCAGCAGAGAATATGTACTCAGTGAATGTCAGTAAACAGAAGGAAAGGAGGGATGTGGGGAAGTTGGATTTTATGATTACGATTCCTGGACACTGTTTTAGACATGTCTATGTGTCCAACCTTGATAGCCTCATGGAGTAGACTGGCTTCACCCTCAAGCACTTGAGGACAAGAGATGATTTGTGTCCAATAGGAGGGACCAGCACAGATAAAAAGCAGCAGCAAGTTCCCCAATGCGCCTCACTAACTGCCTAGGGGAAGGCAGAGAAGGCACAAAACTTATGCCCTGGAAGAGATGAAATCAGAGTGGGCAAAGTCCTACGGTGCCTGCTGGCAAGACAGAGTGGGATCCTTCTGGACTGCCTAGCCTGGCACTGGAACCCTCCCCACCCAGATCTAATTAACAAGGGCACAGAGAAGGTGCAGGCAGGGGAATCAAGGCACCAAGAGCTGGCAAAACAGCTTCTGCAGGAGAGGGGGCTGGGCCCAGCTGGGCTGCACACAGCGCACCGGCCCTGGTAAGTTATCAGAACACAGGGCTGCAGCCAGGGTGCTCCTGGCCCAGCCACCCACGGCCAGCGCTGGCTCTGTGGGAGGCTCCGACTCTGGATTCGAGCTGAGCTGCCTCCAGCCCTCTCCAGGGCCCTTTTCCTTCTGCTTTCTTCCTTTATTTTTCTGCAAACATGGTAGACGAGGTGGATAGTCCCTCAGAGCAGTGACGGGGATAAGGCAGATGCACACGATCCTTTACAGCGTACATTACGCACCATTAGCTTGTTTCTCTTATTTATGTGTTCCGCCAATATGTATGGAGGGCTTACTATGTGCCAGGAAATATTTCAAGTACTGGGTACAGAGTATGTGTGAACAGACCTAAAATTCCAACTCTCAGAGCTTTCTTTCTACTTGGGGAGGGGCAAGACTATATGTGCATAAAGCATATGTATGTGTGTATAAATATATATAATGATATGCCTCTATATGTATATCTTCACACATATATGCATATGTGGAGATATATGTGTTTGTGTATATATATCCATCTCTACATATTTTATTTATATATATAGTAATCTGGAGGTAAGTGACCCAGCTCATTATCATTTCTATCACACAGTGGCCCAGAGTCTCCAAGAGGTAAAATGGGTTTCTTAGGATGAGACGCCTTCCTGATAGGAGACCCCGTCACCTGTAATAATGCGGGGGGGATCAAGGAGGTCTCTCTTCTCTCCCTTCCAGCACCTCCCTCGCCCTCTATCTTCCTGCTTCCCTCAGTAAATAAAAGTGTAACATGACGACATCAGGGCCTCCCCGCTCTGCTTGCTGCATCCCAGCACTGCTGGGCCCAACAGCAGTGGCAGGGCCTTTCTGCCTCTGGTCCCCAGCCCAGGTTCCCTTCCCGCCCACCGCAGCTGTCATTCATTCACAGGTCTGTTGGAAATGAGTGTTTAGAGCCTTACCTATCCCCCGCCCCTTTCCTCAGGCACTTCCTTCCTCTTCACCCTCCCTCTTAAAAGATGTAGGATGTAGGAAGGGGATGGTGCCTCAGGGATCACTGGGTCTTATTTAACAGATGGGGAAACTGAGGTCCAGAGCAGGGTGCCTAATTCAAATGGCAGATCTGGAGCAGAGCTTTGAATAAAATGCAGGGAGGCCCGTTCCTAGAGCATGTTCTCCCCTCATCTCTCATTTGAACCCCGGCAGGGATCTTCCATTAATCTTGAGCTCCCTGCCCTTAATCTGCTCTGAACTTATGCTGCCATGTTAACGATCTTCCTGGGAAGAAAAACATCTGCTCATGGCACTCCCTAGTTAAAAAGTTTTTAGTGGTTCCTCCGGGCCTCCCAGATAAAGTCCAAGGCCCCTGAGACCTGGCCCCTGTCTTCCCCTCCAGTGTTCTGTTCCCATGCATGCCCCTTGTTACAGTCACGCTGAACTTGCCGCATGTCCTAGAGTGGGGCATGTCCTAGAGTGGGCCGTTCTCTTTCTGCTGCCTCAGGGCCTTTGCCCAGCCCCTCTCCCTGCCCCTGGGTTCACTGATACACTTCTTATCTTCAGGATTCAGCTCACATGTCACCCCTGAGGAAAGTCTTGCTTGGCATCCTCAGTACATTTAAATGCCATTTCCTATGTGCTCCTGAAATACCTGTTCATACCCATAGCCCCGCACCCTCACAGCGATCCTTTTATCAACTGCTTACTATGTACAGAGCACTGCTCTAAACATCTTACATGGAATAATCTCATGTAATCTTTACAGCAATTTATAAGCTGAGTATGTTCATATAACTGTTTCAGAGATGGGGAAACTGAGGCCTAGGGAAGGCAAATAATTTGTCCCAGGTCAAAGAGCCGGCAAATGTCTGAGCTAAGATTATACTCTGGCCAAACTCTCAAACACACGTCACACTGCTGTGACTATTTACCCAACTCCCCACTATGAACTCGTCTAAGGTTTTAACCCCCCATAACCCCAGCACTCAGCACAGTGACTCGGTTCTATCCACTTTGAAAATGGCCACTGAGTGAACGAGACACTCCTCATTTCCTATTTTTTTCCCCATTCTTCTACAGCACGCTGGACAGCAGGAGAGAGCAGTGACTACGAGACACAGACTCTGGAGTCAGACACAGGTCGCCATCCCAGCTCTACCACACCCTAGTGTTTTTCCCGGTCTGTAAAATAGGGCTAATGATGATGCCACATAGAATAAGAATGAGGATTAAATAAAGAAATTCATAACAAGTGCGCAGCATAGTGCCTGGAACTCGACAGACAGCGGGGAGTCAGTGTTTGTTATAATGGCCATTATCAGGCAGTGTGTTCCTTCTCTTACCAGTTCCTCTCTCTCTCTCCCCTTAATCAAGAGGTGGCCTCTCAGCCAGACTCGTTTGGGATCCCTGAAAGGTTGAGAGGGGAGCACGACCGCTCTGGCCCACTGAGCCCAGTGCCCTCCTTCCCCGCTCCACGCTGCCACCTTCCAGCTATGAACTGGAGTCCCTGCCCAATGGGTCCCCAAAGCTGTCAGAGGGCTGCCAATTTCACAGTTCATGAGGCTGCTGTTCCCCCCTGATTAATGGGGTGCCAGCAGCCACGGGCAGGGCCGTGACACCTGTCACATGGGGCTCTCTCCCCTGCCCACGCTTCCTGAGAAGGAGGGAGCGGGCCAGCCTCATGCATATTTATGCAGGGAGAGAAATGATTTTGTACTGCATGCCTTCCAAAAAAATAAATAAGATTTCAACCAAGTCCCGTGCATTTCCCTCGGTGGATTCGGCATGCTTCGGGGAAGAAAACGACACACACACACACACACACACACACACACACACACATACACCCCATAATGAAAAACTGAAAATACTTTATATACCACTGATCTGAGCAGGGTATTCTCATGCTGAGGATGACCCAGGAGGCACAGGAGATATTAAACCCTGGAGCACAGAGAGCGTTATTTTGAAATTAATCCAGTTCTACCCTATAACCTTAGGGGAATTAGAACAGATAAGGTCCAAACTCAGCTGGACATTCAGCGCCTGGTCCAGCACCCTGTACGTCACAGCTTTGGTCTACACCATCCTTCAGCTCAGACACAGCTGTTCTCTGTTCCCTGTAAAAGCAAATCAGAATCACCTTGCGTGGTATTCTCCCTAGTGGGGCTGGAAGAAAAGCTTTCATCTTAGGCAGATCCCAGCCCCTCCATCACAGTTATGTAACCCCTAGAAAGCCACTTCAGCTTGCGGTGCCTCAGTTTCCCCATCTGTGTATAAGAGAACACTCTAGCCCCGTCTCCCTGACTGTGTTCCAGCCACATTGGCCTTCTGGGACATCAAACAGGCCAAGCTCTTCCTTCAAAACAGTCACCTTATGGGATCAAAATGTTACACTGTACTCCATAAATATAGACAATGATTATTTGCCAATTAAAAATAAAATAAAACTTTAAAAAAAGCCACTTCCTTTGTTCATCAGCTCCCAATTTGGCTGAATGTCATGTATCTTTTTGACTAGAGCTGAAATCTTCCTTCCTCAGAAAGGCCTTCTTGAACAGGCAAATTGAGGTCAAGTACCCGCTTTCCTCTCCCAGAGCAGCAGTGTGTTTCCTTCCTGGCAGCTTTGCGTTAATTAAATTAGTAATTGTGTGTGATAAGTTGAATCAAGTCTGATGTCTCAAGTCTGACTTTCCCATTTGAGGATAACATCTCTGAGGGCAGGGTCATGCCACCGCCGTTTTCACTGCTCTATCCTAACGAGTGTCGGTGAGTGAATGAAGTGTCCTAATGAGCATTCGGTGAATGAATGCATTGCTGAGCAGTTGTGAGACTAAATGAAGTAGCACATAAAGTGTCTGATGCATCTCCGGAGGACTCGCTCGCAACACACTATAATAACTAGCGTGAACTGACCCTTTTTTCTGTAATAAGCACTGCGGCATGTGCTAATCACTTAGTTTTACAACAACTCGGAGATGCTACTCTTATTTTCCCCATTTTAGAAATGAGGACAGCGAGAGAAAGGAACGTTTACTGACATGCCCAAGGTTAGACACGGCTAGTGAATATCAGGAAATTTCAGGAGTAGACCTGGGCAGCCCACACTCACAGCCACCGCGCTATGGAGAGAGCTTAGTCCCACCCCTGCACCATCCCTCTCGGGTCTCTTTTCAGCCTGAAATACTCTGGGTGAAGCCTCTCTCTCTCCCAGGAAGTCTTTCCCGATTTGCCAGGCCCACTCTCACTTCTGAAAACCCTCCTCTGCCTTCCCCAGACCCATGCTTAGACATTTGGAGTTACAAAATGTAGCAGTTGATATCAGAATATTCCCTAACACCTGCCCTCTGGATCTTTCACAGGTGGGGATAAGACACATTTTCTCACGACGTGAGCACACAGTGCAAAAATTGCTTTTCCCTCCAGCGTCCTGCAGGGAGACTCCCAGACCTGAGGACCAAACCAACCTAACGCTTCTCCCCGTAGAATATGGATCTCACCTTCCTGAGATACCGTACAAGTTAAGAGCCAGAAGAGGGCGTGGCGGCTTCACCATCCATCTGCTCTGGTACAAGCAGGCTGAGGCCCGGGGATGAGAAGGCCAACTCGGGCCACGTGCACGCTGAACCCAGGCTCTCTCATTCCCACCTGAGTGCCCTCCCCTGCGCATCCCTCTGCCGTCTCTTCCCCGAAGGAGAGCCGTGGGTACCACAGGCAGTCACCGCCAAGGACGCAGCTGGAGCTGCGCTGAGCCGAAGCAGGCGGCCCGTCTGTCCACGGGCGAGGCTGCTTCCTGGGGTGGTGAACAGCGCCAATCAGGCGGCACTTAATGTAATTACAATGAAGTGGATGCATCTGGTCTCCGCAGGCTTCAGTCACCAGGGAAATCCTGAGCAAGTGATATCTCTGTCTGAGGACCTCCTTGAGACACTCACAGAAACAGTCCTGGAGCCAGGAGGCCATTGACATGGGCTCAAAATGCTAGTTACTGATCTCCTTTCTACCTTTTGCACCACTTCTGTCAAGGAAGTATCAGTAGATAAGGGTTTGCATGAAAAAAAGTCATCCTTTCTCCTTCCCTGGTTCTCCTAATACCCTCTCCCCGCGTACACACACTGAGCCATGCCCACTAGGAATATGACCCTGCGTTCTGGCTCAGCTTCCACTGATCCCATGGCACGTGTATGCCTAGGGCCCCACAATTCCACTGAAAGGGGCAGAAACTGAAGAATGCAGGTTTAGACGTGTAAGGTTCCAAGCTGCTCATTATACAGATGAGAAGACTGAGGACAAGAAACCCCTTTATGATACGATTTTCCCAAGACTATTAACAGTGGGTGTCTCTGACCATACTATTACTGCATTTCATCCCGAAAATAACCCCAGGACAGTCTAGCACTATGATTAAGCCGGTTTCACAGATTAGGAATCTGAGACTCAAATAGGTCAGTTAACTTGTCCAAGATTAAGGCACTATGTGGAGACAGAACTGATATCCACATAAGCCCCATTCCACACCCATCTTGCTACTACTGGCCACCTCACAGAAAGGCTTGCCACTATGGCTTTGCTTTGGTTTACAGACTAGTGTGTCCTTAAACATTGTGATAAACTAAAAGTTGGTTAAATCCTCTTCTCTTTTACATGCGCTTGTGGTGCTAGATATTGAAAGAAATCCTGTGGTGCATGCTTTTGTAAAATAAAGAATAATTTAGGAAAATAATCTGTCACTCTCTGATTTATTTCTTTGCTAAGCTAAGCTTTTCACAAACCAAGTTCTTTTGAAGCAAGACACACCAGCCCTACTCTGAACAGATGGACTCCCCACTATTCTGGGCAGGATATGATGCTTTGAGGGCCTGCCATGCCCACAGAAGCTTGTTGTAGTGAGAAAAGAGCTACAGGTGCTTCATAACCCAGAGGATGCCTTGCTGGGTACCCCACGACTCCACCGTCCTGGCGAAGCTGATGGGACCAGAGCTCCACATCTGAGCGGAGGCGGGAAGCCCCGGCTGAGCTTGTGGATGGTGGCGTGTCCTGGTGTGAGGATCTCTCACTAGGGCGTTTAGTATTGGATGTGATAAATTCTCCCACGGGGCACTTGAACAGGAGACACAAAAAGAGAGTCAGAGACAGAGCATGTCTCGCGAGGAACGGAGATGAGACAAGCGCAGAAGCTGTGAGGCCGCGGGAGCCATGGGCAGGCACAGGTTAAGAGGGAAAGACAGGTCACTTCCAGATGGAAGCCAAAGAATAGTCAAAAAGAGACACAGATTCATGAATTCAGCAGAGCTACTTGAGGAAGAAACACTGTGCCAATTTTTATTACATCCTAGCATGGCTCTTTCTCCATGGAGCTTGAGACTTTCTGATCATACCTGGTCCTTGTGTTCTCCAACAGTAAAGGAAGCAGAGTTACTGGTGAAGAGCCGGGTGAGCAATTAGAGGTGCTAACCACATCCATTTTTTTGAGGCTATACTGTACAAATATTTATGAAGTGCTGGTCACAGAACTTGGTCCATACAGAATAGCTAATATTACTACTATTGCAACTAAAACTAAACCCCCATCAACTGAACTAAATAACCAATTCTTTGAAACCTAAAAAGGCTGAATTAAGATACTCCAGGCCAGTTATTCATTGATTCATTTAGTTTATCCATTCACCCAACAATGATTTATTTTGTGCCACACAATGTTCTAATGTTCTAAACAACAAGCATATGGCATTGAACAAAACAGACACAATCCCCAAAGAGAGACAGACAATATGTATAATGGGTTAAATGGTGACACTACAAAGAAAAATAAAGTAGGGCAGAGGAGAATAGACAGTGTGGTATATTTGCGTGTGATCATGCATATTATTTATTTTATACAGGGCGGTCAGGGATGGCCTCAGGGATAAGGTAGACTATGAATAAAAGAGCTTGAGGGACTGGGGAAATAAGTCATGCAGAGACCTGGACAAAGAATGGTTCAGGAGGAGAGAGTAGTGATGCAAAGGCCCTGAGGTAGCTCTCTCAAAGCAAATCCTTATAGATGATGATGATGATAAAAAAAAAAAAGTGCTACAATGCAAATCTCTATCTCCTTCAAAACATGTTGAAACTTGATCCCCAATCTAACAGTATTGAGAGGTGAGGCCTGTGGGAGGTGACTGGGTCACGAGGACTCTGCCATGGATCAATGGATAAATGGGTTATCGTGGGAGTGGGTCTGTCGTAAAAGCCAGATTGGCTCTGTTTCATGAGGTCCCCCTTGCCATGTGATGCCCTGTGCCACCTCAGGACTCTGTAGAGAGTCCCCAGCAGCAAGAGGCCCTCACCAGATGCAGCCCTTTGACCTTGGACTTCCCAGCCTCCAGAACTGTAAGAAATAAATTTCTTTTCTTTACAAATTGCCTAGTCTCAGATGTTCAGTTATAGCAACAGAAAACAGACTAAGACACAATGAAACAATAACATTGCCATTGTATGTTTGTATAGTATGTTATAGTTTACAAAAAGCATTCGCCTATTTAATGGTGTGCACATATGGAAGTAAAACTCAATGGTAATCAAGCAGGTGGGAGCAGGGAGGAGGGGACGGGTGCAATCATACCTAACAGGTACAATGCACACTATCTGGGTGATGGGAACACTTACAACTTTGACTCACGCAGTACAAAAGCAATCCATGTAACCAAAACTTTTGTACCCCTGTAATATCCTGAAATTAAAAAAAGCATTCACCTCCATAATTGTTTGTTACTCCCACATTGGTGTGACACTGGCATCTCCATTTTACCAATGTGACAATTAAGGCTTAGCGTAGGCCTTGGCAGCCTTGATCTGACAGGTATGTCCAGCTGGGTGATTCTTTGCTGTGGGGAGGACTGTCCTACGCATTGTAGAGCATTTACCAGCATCTCAGGCCTCAAACCACTAGATGCCAAGAGCATTCCTCAACCCCGCTCCAGTCATGACAAACAAACGTCTTCAGACATGTCCAAATGTCCCCAGTAAAGGGTGTGTGTGTGTGTGTGTGTGTGTGTGTGTGTGTGTGTGTGTGTGCATGCGTGTATGTGATAATCACCCCCTGGTTGAGAACCACTAGTTCGGAGAAATGAAGTGACGAGTGAGCAGATAAGTCAGCAGATCAAAATTAGTGAGCAGATAAGCAGATAAGGTTAGAGTCTGACCCAGGTCTCCTAGTCCTACGTGGTAGAAGGGTGGGGTGGGGTGAGTGAACGAAGAGAAACAGTGAGGTGCTGGTACAGCCCTCTGCTCCAGTAAGGAGCAGCCCAGCCACAGGAGGAAGAAGCCTGTCCCCTCCCTCCTGTGTCATTGCTGGATGCCCAGGAAACATAGTAGCTGAGAACTTTTCAGAAACTAGACTCCTGCACTGCCAAGGATGTTAACCACCCAAAGCAGGATAGCTCCTTGCCAGGTTATAGGGGTGCTTTCGTCTTCAGCATTCATTCCACAGATGAGGAAGCATGCACGGAAGAAAATAAACAACTTGTTTAAGGCACCATAGTTTTTTTTTTGTTTCAGCATATTATGGGGGTACAGATGTTTAGGTTACGTATGTTGCCCTTGCCCCCCTCTCCCCCTAAGTCCAAGTTTCAAATATGTCCGTTCTTCGGGTGGTACGCATTGTACTCTTTGTGTATGCATATACCCATCCCCTCCTCCCTCCTCCCGCCTCCCCCTGCCCAACATCCAATAGATGTTATTCTTATATGAAGTCACCATAGTTTTAAACGCAGAGAAGAAAGGGTGGTCAATAAATGCCTGACTTGGAAATGCCAAGGCATAATGATTCTGTGGACTACCAGTGGTAAGAGCATCCACATTTTAAGATTCACGCGGGAGCCACGTACCTGGTGGGGATTACCGATCACACGCAGGTCAGGGGTCTCCCTAGTCTTGCTCGGTGGGCAGGACTGCATCTGCCCAAGTATCAGTGGTCGCCCTTCCCCAGGAGCCCAGAGCCTCAGGACTGGCCTTCCAGACTCACTCTGCTTTCATAATCCCAGAGTCCTCTCCTGCCCCATGCCTGAGACAGCGGGGCAGAAGGTCCTGTCCACCAGACATCCTGGCCTCTCGGATTGGAGACCCCCACGTCTTGAGCAACGCCCAATGGAAGGAGACAAAAAATAACAGAATCGTGGGCTGTAAGGAATGAAAACAACGGCACTGACAGCAGCAGGGGACTGGGTTGGCAGAGCCAGCTCAGGAGAGCTGCTGTCTGTCCCACTCTCCTCCAGGGAGCAAACTAGTCCCTTCCAGATTCATTCATCCATTCATTCATTCATTCGTTTTATACATATTCAGTCATTTCCCACAATGTGTTAAGACCAAAGCCTTTACCCAGGACGTGGAGAGAAAAACGCACGCCTTCAGAAGTGGTGTGGAGGAAATGTTACGATAACATCATCACCTGGAAAATTAGAATGTCGGTATCAGAGCCACCACTCCCCCTACCAACCTCCACACACACACAGCCAGCATAAACTTGCTCTGCAACTTCAGATAAATCTCGCCCCTCTCTGACCTTTGTTTGATGAATAAAATGAACATTTCAGACAACATGCCAATAATAGCTTCTGTTTGTCGAGTCAAAGCACTGTGCTATTTTACACACATGATTTCCTTAATTCTCACAAGAATTCTGCCCAAAAAAGTAATCCCATTTTAGAGGTGAAGAGACTGTGTTTCAAAAGCATTAGTGACTCGCTCCAGTTTTCACACTCTGTGAATTGGAAAGGTAAGATTGAGCCCAGGTGTGTCAGGTTCAAGAGTTGAGCTTCTTGACCACTTTCTACTCTGCTGCCAAAGTTCTCTCGGTCTTGACCTGCTGCCAGTCTGTCTGTCCCTCTTCAAGGAGGTGAAGAGAGAGTGATATCCTCTTCTGCCACCAACCAGGTCATCCCTGACCCTTGTACCAGTGCAGAGTGGAGAAACACAACTTCTAGAAATTCCTAGAGATCCTAAGTCCTCCCACTCTTGCTACACAAAATAGGAGGTGAATCTATTGTTCCTGTGTCTTTCTCTGTTCCCACTGCTCAGACCATAAGGGCTGTTTCAATTTCTAATTTCTTCCGGGAGAAGATTTGAGTTCAAAAGCCCTCAGGGGTCAGGGAGGACTTAGGTTAAGGAAATTGGTCATGTGGTATTCACAATGACATGGGGACAGCAGCCCTTCCAAAGGAGGTGCCACCACTCAGCTCCTGCTAAGTGCTGGAGGGCATGAGAATGGTCCTAGGGTTGCCAGATTCTTCAATAATCAAGTGAGGCAGAAATGTAGATTTTGATGCAAAATTTCCTGATTTATACATATTGATAACTTAATTCAAAAATGTAAAATATACCCACTATGAAAACAAAAACTAAACAAAAGAAAACAAACATTATCTGTGGGCTGAATTCTACCCATGGGATTCCAGAGTACAACCTCTATCCTCCGGTCTCCCCAGCATCCTACATTCTGAATGTCAACTCCAAATC
Source organism: Propithecus coquereli (assembly GCF_000956105.1). Classification (NCBI taxonomy): domain Eukaryota; kingdom Metazoa; phylum Chordata; class Mammalia; order Primates; family Indriidae; genus Propithecus; species Propithecus coquereli. Next base: position 6,880,462 of record NW_012155173.1, on the reverse strand, counting down.
TAAATTTGTCATTCTCATTTTGGCCCCAATTGCTTACAACCTTTGTGAAAAATCAATTCTCCATTTTCCAGTGGCTGTCCTTCTCACAGTAAAAGGCAATGTCTTGATCTACCAGGCCCTACACAACCCTCTTTCCAATGCTCCTATGACCCAATTTATTCTAGTGTTCTCTCTCTCAGTGCTGCTCCTTCCTATTCCTTGAATGCTCCGAGCACTCTGCTACCACAGGGCCTTTGTGCTTGCCATTCCCTCTGCCTGAAAATCTCTTTCCTGAAATATCCAAATGGCTTTCTTCTTCATCTACTCTAGATCCGTCCTCAAATGTCACCTCATCAGTGACACCTTTCCTGAGGGCTCTGGGTTTTATTTCTCCCCCACGGCAATTATTAGGTCCCTAACCTTTTTGGCACCAGGGACCAGTTTCATGGAAGACAATTTTTCCACAGATGGTTTCCGGATGATTCAAGTGCATTGCATTTATTGTGCAGTCAAACCTCTCTGCTAACGATAATCTGCTCACGGCCTGCCTACGTCACCTGCCCCGATGATCTGTATTTGCAGCTGCTCCCCCAAGCTAGCATCACCACCTCAGCTCCACCTCAGATCACCAGGCATTAGATTCTCATAAGGAGCTTGCAACCTAGATCCCTGCATGAGCAGTTTACAGTAGGGTTCACGCTCCTATGAGAATCTAATGCTGCCGCTGATCTGACAGGACGCGGAGCTCAGACAATGAAGTGAGTGATGGGGAGCGGCTGTAAATACAAATGAAGCTTCGCTTGCTCACCCACCACTCACCTCCTGCTGTGCAGCCCAGTTCCTAACAGGCCACGGACCAGTACCGGTCTGCATTCCAGGGGTTGGGGACTACAGATATAACACGTATATATTTTTTCTTGTTCATTTATTTAAAATCTCTCTGCACTAGAAAGTAAGTGCTACAGAAATAGACTTGCATAATTGTATTCACTGCTTTATCTGTGCTACCCTGAATAATTCCTGACACACAGTAGGTATTTGTTGAATTAATGAACAAGCAGATGAATAAGTGTTTTCTTATTTCAAAAGTGTGTATGGAGAAATCCTGGCAAAATAACGTCGAGCTAAACATGTATCAAGAATTTTAAAACATTCAGACTATTTGACCCAGTAATTCCACATGTGGGAATATACCCTGAGGAAATAATACAGAATGGTGAAAAACAAATTTAAGCCTAAAAATGGTTGCTGCTGTTGAATACAAAATAGCAAAAGAGAAAAAGGAAAGTCGTGACTAAAATGTCCATCAACAAATAAACAAATAAACTATAAGGCAGTAATAAGAATTATGAGTACGCTGAAATACTTATGATATTATATTAAATAAAAATGCAAGAGGTAAAACAATAAATAGGTTTTCGCTTTCAATATGTAAAAGAAAAAAGGAAAACATAGGAGGAAAAATTGGTAAAAAGTGACTGTGGCTATTGGATGAGGCATATGCAAAATTGCTAATTTACGTTTTTCTTTATTTTTGAGTTTTAACTAATGAGTGTACATAACTTTCATAATAAGGAAAATATTAGGAAAAATAACGACTGACCAGAATTGTGAGTAATGATGATGATTTATTGCATCCGTACGGTGGATGAAGATCTCACACCCAGAGGCAGCTGGCTCTTTGTAGGAGACATTGAGGTCAAACTGCAGTGGACTCTCCTTGTGACAGTCAGTCCCCCACTGGGGGATTTCCAGCCATTTCCAGGGAGGCCAGGACAGGAGGACAAAGTCCCCTGACTGCTGGGAAATTGCTCCAGCTCCGATCAATCAGGAAACAGTCTCTTCAGCCCCTGACATTTACTAAACCTCCTTTTCCCTCATCTGTCACTGTGTGGCGGGACTACCTTGCTGGGCACGGTCTAATCAGACTGTGCAAGGGTCCCCAGAGATAAAAATGGAGGGGGCTCAGAGACAGCAGGGAGAAAGGGGACATGGGAAGATGGGAAGAGGATCAGGAGGGTGGAGGGGAAGAGCAAATGTTCAGAGAATACCCATTTGTTTTGCTATCATGGCAATTAATGCTGGGAAGTGACATTTTAAGGGGCTCTAGTGACAGCTCTGGTGACATTCCTGTTTGTGATTCCATGACAAATCTATGTCTATATCTTATTTTAGAGAGCACGGAGACAGCTCAGAGGACTGCTATCAGGGGATGCCAAGCTCCTGTCTGTTGGAGGCACCGCTCCCTCCTGCTTTGCCTGAGCCTAGGCATTTAGACACCAGGGCCAATGTCCTGGAGGAGGGTGAGCTAAGGAATCAAAGCAGGCTCTCACCTGTAATCCCAGCACTGGGAGGCAGAAGCCAGAGCCAGAGCATTGCTTGAGGCCAGATGTTCGAGACCAGCCTGGGCAACACAGCGAGCCCATGTCTCTATAAAAAATTTAAAAATTCGGCCAGGCGCGGTGGCTAACGCCTATAATCCTAGCTCTCTGGGAGGCCGAGGCGGGCGGATTGTTTGAGCTCAGGAGTTCGAAATCAGCCTGAGCAAGAGCGAGATCCCGTCTCTACTAAAAATACAAAGAAATTAATCAGACAACTAAAAATACATAGAAAAAAATTAGTTGGGCATGGTGGTTCATGCCTGTAGTCCCAGCTACTCGGGAGGCTGAGGCAGAAGGATTGCTTGAGCCCAGGAGTTTGAGGTTGCTGTGAGCTAGGATGACACCACGGCACTCTAGCCCGGGCAACACAGTGAGACTCCGTCTCAAAAAAAAAAAAAAAATTAAAAAATTAGCCGGGTGTGGTGGCACGCACCTGTAGTCCTAGCTACTCAGGAGCTGAGGCAGGTGGATTGCCTGAGCCCAGGAGTTTGAGGCTGCAGTGAGCTATGATTGAGCCACTGCACTCCAGCCTGGGTGACAGAGGAAGACCCTGTCTCAAAAAAAAAAGGGGGCGAGAACCAAAACAAAAAAGCTGCAAGAGTCAAGGGTCTGGTCTTGGATAGCTTTATTAACTCCACAATGTAGAACAATTAATTGGAGCAAAAATAAGTGCTCTGCCATTCTACAAGTGGCATTTGCTTTGTCTATCAGTTGGGGAGGAAAATAGGAAACCAACAAAAAAAAAACTGAATTCTGCAGACTGGCTAGTTCTAAGGAACATACTTTTAAACACAGATCTTGCCCCCTTTGTTTTCTAAGAAGTCCTAAGAAGAAAATGGAATGGAAATAGATTAAGCTCAAATTTTACAATCTAAGAGTTAGAAGGGATTACTTAAATGGTGTCTCACCTCTAACCCCGCTACACCATTCTTGACAAATGGCTACCCAATCTTGTTTGAACACCACCAAAGAGGAGAAGTTTATGATCTAACTAAGATTAAGAAGGGGAGGGCAATGTAGCTATGACAAGTTGTTTGCCAAATGATATTCAGGATGCTGCAGGGATAAATATTGTGTGGCAAAATGAAGAGGTAGCGAACTTGAACTCAAGGAATGTGGATGTAAGTACGTCTAAGTCAAACTCTCTGTTTCCTGGATGAGTAACTTAATGTCTCTGAGCCGGAGCAAGCTTGCATGTCTTTCGAAAGGCTACAGTAACACAGAGTTTATCATATAATGTTTATGAAGCCATTCTGTAAATGTTAAAGAGCTATATAAAATAAAGCAGCTATTACCGTTTTATACCCTTCTAAACTGTGAGCTTCCAGGGGAAGACTACCGCCTATTTTGCTTTATACGTCTACAGTAAACACAGTCTCTGGCACACAGTAGGTGCTCGTTGCTTGTAAACATTTGTTAAAGAAACGAATGTGTGAATAAATAAATAAATACATTAGTGGTGAGGGAGCAGTCTACGCAAAAAGAAGATGCGGGGGCCAAATATCAGCCTGTCTCCCTCTACGGCTGGCGCGTCCGTGGAGACAGCTGATGAAGGCGCAGAGGAGACGGGGCAGACCAATCAGCCTGTGTGACATTTTACAACGCAGAACTCAAAAAGCACTTGGAACACGGAGAGGGGAGAGGCAGTTTGGTATAGCGAAGTCCCGGCAGTTTGGTGTTACGAAAGTCATTGCCAAACGTTTCTTCTTTTTATCCTGGAGGACCTATCTTTCAAAAATAATCTTACGTAGAATCCCAGCGTGTGAGCCAGTTTAAAACAGTCCTGCTCTGGTTAAAGCAATTCTGCCTATTCCGCCTTCCATTTGTTCCCACGTGGCCCCTGGCAGCCCCCTCAGGGCACTGTCAAAATGGGAGCTGTTTTAGTAAGGGTGCATCCCAGGCCCTCTGGAAACCTCCACTGGGGCCTCAAGGACAGCTGAGAACAGGAGGCACGGCTTAGAGAAGGGTGGGACTGCCCACGCAGGGAGCAGAGGATGAGGGTTATTTTGCAGGAAGGATAGAGTGTTTTATGAAAATAAAATAGAGAGGCACAAACGATCCTTTGCAAGGGCTGGTTGAGAAGTTCCAAGAGCAAATGTGGAAATGATGTGACCAATGGCCTATAGGGCTGGGTGATAGACACCAGTGGGCTGGCCAGAGGGGTAAGGGGTGGGGGTAAGACCTAAAGCCCTCAAGTGAGTCTTGCCTGGCTCAAGGACCATTCCCAGCTGCTCATCAACCTTTCACCCGAAGGCCCCTGAATTATCTTCACCTTTCAGGTCTCTGGGCAAGGAACACCTCGTGGAAGGCACCCAAGACCCAGTGGTCAGGGATCTGCTCCCATCGTGGGCCTTTTGGCACTTTATTAGCATCTCTGAGAAAGAGGTTTTTAAACTTCAGCTATGACCCACTCGTAAACTGTGAAATCAATTCAGTGGTTTGCACCAGCATTACAAATATGACATAAAAAGAATAGAAACTATCAGAGCATGCCACATGTAACGATGATATGTATTGTTTTGCAAAACTTATTTTAGAGACAGGCACAGACACACTCACAATTCACATACTTATATATGTGTGGGGCCACAGCGTAAAACACACTTCTGATTGTAGCTGATGTTCAACATTTCGGACGAACGTAGCTCTAAGGACTGAGCTTGCTGGTACCTAAGCCCGTGTCTTACCTCTCCTGCTCAAATAAATGGACAGGATTAAGGCACGTTGTGTTATCTTCGAACATGCTTGGGTTTGGGAATTACACAAAGCTGGGTTCAAATTCCAGCTCCATTACTTGCAGCTGTATAACAGTGTGATGATCTCTAACTTTTGATGAGGATAATACCTTCTTTATGAGAGAGATAGGAAGATTCAACAAATCATTGATTTGAAAATACTAAACAAGATTTGTCCATAGGAAGGATAAGGAGTCCACATGGAGGTTATCAGCCTGTGGGAAGACATTAAAATATCTATCTACCCATTCATTCATTCTCCCCATCTACTACCTAACACATATTTATTAACACCTGTCATGTGTCTGGCACTGTATGAAGCCAAGAACATACCAAACATACCTGGTATTGATCTCATGGAAGTTTCAGTCTAGTAAGATAATTAAAATATTTAATACATAAATCCAAATAATAAGAGGTACTGTTACAGAAACAAATAGGAGAGTTGATAGAAGACAAGAGAGGAGAACTCACATAGAGAAAAGAGCTTTGTCTGATGACATGATGTTTGAGCAGAGACCTAATGACGAGAAAGAGTCAGCCAAGCCATGATGGATTAGGGAAAGGAAAGAGGGAGATTTTTCCAGGTGAAGATAATCAAAGCACATGCAAAGGGCCTGTGGTGGAAAGAGCTTATCAAGTCTGAAGAGTAGAGAGAAGGCCATTGTCTGGCATATAGAGGGCGAGCACTACGTGCAGTAAGAACTCGGGGAAGGCTTCAGGCTTGGGATTGTCATGACCAGCAGGATCACAACAGAGTGGCTGCTGTGTGGGAAGGGATGGGGAGCGTGGGCATGGAAGCAGGAAGGCCACGAAGCAGGTATGTGAGGATGAGGTGTGTGTGGGGATGTCAGGAAGATTGATGGGGCTTACAGAGGGATGGATGGGCACAGGCTGGGACGCCAGGGTGAAGGTGAGAGGTCTGGAAACAGGCTAGAGCTTCCATGCACAGAAGTCTGCATGCCAAGACGAGGCACCGAATGAGGTGTTGACTATGCAAGATCTCTGCAAATTCATAAGACGCTACGCAAAGATGACATTTACATGACATTCACAGGGAGTGTCAGAAGGGAGAGTTAATAAACAGCTTCTCAGTTTCTGACACCCTGGAGTGATCTACTGACACCAAACAAGAGTTCCCTGCACCACTGGGGACCACTCAAAATGCTCCAAAACAATGGGACCTCCCTATTGCAAAGTCTCTTCTGCTGATTTAGAAGCTTAGTATTACTGTGTCGCTGCTTCCTGCCTCGGAGAACAGATGTTACTTGCCTATTTTTTATTCCCAGATTTGTGGGTGAAGTAAGCCCATGATCACTGCGTTTTAGCTATCCCTGAAATTTCAAGAGCTCAGTGCCTTCCCAAGGACCATACACCTCAGTGTGGTCTGGTGCATTCTAACCCTAGCTCTTCCCTTGCCATGACAGCTCTGGTCTGGAGTTTTAACCTGGCTCAGCCACTTCCCAGCTGCGTGACCTTGGACACGTTGCTTGGGCCCTCTTTGCTCCAGTCTTGTCCTCTGCAGAGCAGGGGTGATACTGGTACACACCTCATAGGGTTACGGTAAGGTGTAAATGACATAATTCATAGAAAGTTCCCAGAAGAGCGGTAGAAATCAGCTGTTGTCAGCAGCAGCAGTAGAAGCAACAGTTTCTTAGCCAGTCCTTCCATCCATCTTCCAGTCGGGGTTAATTACAAATGGCTTAATGAGGTAATGTACAGGGACTGCTGGGTTCTTACGGGTACTCAATAAAAGTCCCTTCTTCCCCACCCTTCCATCAGGCATCCCCATCACTCAGACTTCTTGGGCTGCAATTCTGAGCAACAGCAAGATTCGGTCCTCTCGTCCAATGGCGGAGAGGCCACGACCCTTCCCCTCTATCTCTGTGGGCCACTGCTGGCCTTCACTGCCGTTTCTCTTTCCTTCCTCCACCCTGGATTCTGAAAGCAGACGAAAGCCTTTATTCTGCATCACTTCCCCAGAACCATCATCACCCAGGATAACTATGAGGACTGACTTTTGACAAAGAAAGGAGTTTGGACCAATGTTAAGGAGAAAAAAACAATCAAAAGAGAGCATGGTGCATGTAAAATGATGATAACAACATGGAGAAAGGCCAGAAGGTCCATAATATAAGAACAGTCGATGTGATGGGGGAGTGAGTTGTTTGTGGAGACCTGAGTGGGAAAGCACATGTAGCCCCCTTGAGAGTATATAATAAAATGGATAAACACGGCAGTGCTTACCAAAATGACAAACGTGTGTGCCCTGGGATAGGGTGAGTCTGCTTTGAGGTACATGTTTGTCCTACAGAAATAGTCTCGCACTTTGTAAGGGTATCTATCTATCTATCGAGTTAGCTGTATGTACAAAGATGTTTGTGGACTCGTCGTAAGTGCAGAAAATTAAGATAATGGCCAACAACAGGGGGTAAAGTAAGTTTTGTTATGCTTTGTATGTTCACGTTATGTGATAATATTCAGCCTGCCGAAGGAATAAGATAGGTATGCATGGCTGACTTGGAAAGATACTTTTCATACCTTGTTTGGGAAACTAACAAATTGCTGCACAATGATATATGAGGGTGAGAGGACCCCATTAGTATATATCTGTATGCAAATATGTATATATTTGTAACATATATGTATGTTACACGTAGAGAATGCTAGAAGTATATAAATCAATCTGTTATCAAGGATCAGCCTTTGGGTCCTGCCAGTGGGATAGGATAGGATAAAGATATAAGGGTAGGACTTCCAGTTGTTGCTTTATACAAATCAGACTTCCTTCTCTCTTCTTCCTTTCTCTCTCTCACCCTCCCTCCTTTCCCACTCTCTTTCCCTCACTCTCCTTTCTTCCTCCTGTCCTTCCTTTCTTCTGTTTCAAAGAGCATCAATTCTTTCATAATAATAAAACGAAATTAAGAAAACTCAGTAGCCATTCATCCATCTCCTACTCCATCCCTCGATAAAGTGATAAATTTGTTATTTTAGTTTCCTTATGCTTCCATGCATAATATTCAGGGAAGGGAAACATAAATTTAAGGATAAGAAGAATTGGAATTAAAATGTATTGAGGCTCTGCTGTGCACTGAAACAAATTCTCAGCAACTTGCTCAGGTGATATCAGAGGCGATATCAAAATACTTGAGAACTTTTAAGTCACAGGCACCAACTAGCCAGAAAAGAGGCCAGCCATAGTGCCGGAGTAGGATCCTAAAGCTACCGTGTTTCTGGACAGTGGGAAGTTCAGGACCCCCCTTGGGTAGGCACTGTCTGCTGGCCAGACAAAGGAAGGCAGTGGGGGCCTCCAGGCAGCAAGCTACTTACCCACTGGCAGAAAAAGAATCTCAATACTTAGCAAAGGGTATGGCCGCACCAGTGTGTGTCGGCTGCTCAGTACACTACCCTTGAGACTTGGGACCGCAAGCAGTAGCGCCCTTTTGTAATGAAACGTTCTCCCCACAGTCTCCAGACTCTATTATTTTCAAGGCCAAGCTGCAAAGCAGGTTGACAGAGCTCAAGTATGATGAGGCAATTTGAACTGAAAGGCAAACCCTAAGTATGAAACGCGCAAGTGGGATTAGCCCTTGGCAGTGTAATTCTACACGATCACTGTTATATGGACTGCCCAGCCTCTGAACACTTGCCCACTCTTGGCAAGACTCATAATTATGCCCAGGTCACCCCATAAAAGACGGAAAGAACCTCATGGTTCTTTCCCAAGGGTCCCCTGAGGCAACAAAGCACACGTTTGGTCTGAGCTGCTGCTGTTAGATCTTCTGTAATCTGCCAGTGGAAACGTCCTTCTCCTGTCCAAGCAAGGAGGGCCAAGTGCTCAGGGGCCATGATGCTGCAGTAACAGCCCCTAGCACCCACCTGCCCCTGGAAAGCATGCCCAGTATCCTGCCTGGAGCCAAAACAGTATGCCCTTTACTTTCTTCTTGGCTGCGTTTCTTCCTCTCCTGCCCTTACCGGATCTAAGGGTGGCTGGGATACAGCCTTAAACAAAGTGCTTTGTTTTACTGCAAATTGTACTCTGGTTTAAAGCCCGCTCAAAGGAACATTAAAAGAAAAATCATTTTGGTTCAATGAATTCAGGTGAGATGAAGACACAGAGACACAGAGTGGCTAAGGATTTGCCTGAGGCCACAATGCCAGTGAACCCAAGGGCAGGATTAAAGTCCAAATCTGCTCCTCTCCCCTCACCCCACCTGGCTGACCCCTTTCTCACGTATCGACCCCTCATTCTCTTTGGACAACTTCTGTGTTGTCCTTCTTAATGCTAGTGTTGAGATTTCAGAACATAAGAGCCTGGCTTTGTTATTGATTGAAAAGAGTTCAGCTTGAAAGAAAACACAAGGGAAAAGTTATCGTTAAGCCACCATGGTGGTAGGTCTGAAGGTGTGCAGGCTCCGGAACATCCACCGGGGAGAGGCAGCCAGGAGTGCCTTCCCCTACACTTCTTGGGAGTTAGCCTGTTGCACCCTCTTGCCCCAGCACAGCTCTGCCCCCTGTGCTGTTACCTACCCCCATCTTTGAGATGAACTCAGAGAGGGTCTTCAGGCAGCTGAAATGCACAGCACCCAAAATGACAAAACCATGTTCACTTTAAGAAGCACAGGACCTGGGAGGCACCAACCCATAATGACACAGGCCATCACCACGATGCTGTGTGGCCTACTCTGGGCATGAATGACAGCTATTGAGAACAAGAGTTTCTTCTGTCCAGGAGGCTGGGGCTTAGTGTCAGGGATCTAGACTCCTACCTCAGTTCTGCCACAACTTTGCTGTGTAGCACAGAGAGACTCAGGATCTATTCAAGCTTTCATTTCACTCTCCGCCAAGATTTATCTCCCAGGAGGATTCCTAAAATTTTCTTTAAGGGAAGAGCTTCTGGTTTCCTCACCTCTGTTTCAGGGTCTATCATGGTGTCTGGCACAGTGTAACCACTACAAAGACCGACAGTGTGAATAACAATCATGCTGATGTGTACGGAAGGTTTACTATGTACCAGACACTTCATACACGTTATCTCATTTGAGCTTCCCAACCACACTACAAGGCAGAATACTGGGGTCACGGCTTTTTGATGGGAGAGGAGTACTTGACTTGTCCAAGGCCAAAGATCTAGTACTCTTCATCACTATGATGTGTTGCCTTCCAGCTTGGGGAAGGAGCGAAAAGAAGGGAGGGAGGAAGGAAGGGAGGGAGGGAGGAAGGAAGGAAGGAAAGGAGATCAAACAAGGTTATTGGCAGTGACCTGCCTTCCCAACCCGTCTCCCCACTTTGGAGATGTTTGCTATTCTCCATCTGAAGCTTGGTGGAGGGAACGTGTGTATGGGTTGGGGGACTGGGACTAGAGAAGAGAATCTGCTTGTATTAGCTGCTTCACTGCTTCTCTCCTTGGTGGTCACTTATCTGGCATCAATGGTCTTTCCTGGGTTTTCATCCCCAGCCAGTGGTTGCTCTCTTCTGAGTCCTGGTCTTCACCCCCAGTGGCCTCTGCCTTTTAGTTTCTAAGGTCCCTGGACTTGAGAACAGTGAGATAAACTGAAGCCTGGAACTGAGCACTCTGGATTTGAGTCAATGCTTTGATTTATCTTGATTGACCAACTGACTGATCGTTCAGTTGTTTCAATCACTCAGCCAACAGATATTTTCAGAGTGCCTACTGTTAAGTATCAGCTGCTCTGTTGGACACCGGTGAAATAAAGATAATGGGCACTGTTATTGCTCTCAATGATCTCTAAGTCTAGTCTAGGAAACAGACGGGGAACCTGATTATTACTGTACAGTGTGTAAGTGGTGAGCTCAAAGTAATCACAACCAGCTTTAGGAGCTGACGGAGGGAGGGACCACATATCTTAGCCAGGCCGAGGATGATGCTGATATGGAAAACGCTCAGGGGCTAGGAAAACTCCTCCAGTGTTTGCAGAGCATTTGCCGTTGGATACCCACAGCAAAGCTACGATGTAGGCAGGCTGGCTGGGAAGAAGCCCATTTTTCCATATAAGAAAAGTAAGGCTAAATGAGTTATGCTGCAAAAGCCCAAATCTAAACATACAGGCAGATGGTTTATGCCTTATCTAAGTGATTTTCTATTTAGACAAAAGAAGTATAATGCTCTGGCCTGATGTTACTCCCAAATGAACTTCCTTACTCTCTCAGGCCGTCTTTCCTGTGCGACTCTCCCTGAAGAGTCTCTATGTCAGAGGCACTGTGCTAGGTATTGCAGGACGTGAAGAAATGAAATAAATGCAGACTGTCCTTGCTGTGAGATGAGAAATCACATGAAAAAGATAAATAACACTCGAGAAGGCAAACAACTGGAGATATTGTCAATAAACCAGCCATTCAAAAACAGCAGAGACCATGGACATGGTGGACAAGGGAAGTTTTCCAGACATTCCAGAGCTGTCACCAGCCTGCGATGGCTGGGACTTGGAGGACAGCTGAAGAGGGACACTGTAGCTGGATTTAGGAGAGTCTCAGAAGCCCAGCTAAGACTGAAGGTCTTAGGTTTACAAATACAGCTCTCTGGGGTTCAACACTTATCATATACCAGGCCCTGGGTTAGGCATTTCACACATCCTTTATTTTTATATCTAATCCTCCCAGTAACCCTTCAATGAGGAAAAACTGAAGCTAAGAGGGTTAAATTCCCATTTTTCCAAAGTCACACTGTAAGTAAACGAGACAAGATTTGAAATCCAGGTCCAGAGGACACCAAAACAAACCTGTGCTCTCATCTACTGTACCATTCTAACCCCTCCCTGACTTTCCAGGCTTCACAAAAGTCTCCCATTTTTAGGAAGCCCCAAGTGTTCCTGTTTGCCCACTAAGCATCATAGAAAGATGGGCCCGAGGGCAGAACCTTAGGAGTAGAAGAGAAGAATGCAGAACCGGAGCTCCAGGGCAGGACCAAGCAATAAGGGTGCCTCTAGG
>NW_012155173.1:6808655-6868369 GCF_000956105.1 Propithecus coquereli | reverse complement strand
ACTCTCCCTGAACAGTCTCTATGTCAGAGGCACTGTGCTAGGTATTGCAGGACGTGAAGAAATGAAATAAATGCAGACTGTCCTTTCTGTGAGATGAGAAATCACATGAAAAAGATAAATAACACTCGAGAAGGCAAACAACTGGACATATTGTCAATAAACCAGCCATTCAAAAACAGCAGAGACCATGGACATGGTGGACAAGGGAAGTTTTCCAGACATTCCAGAGCCGTCACCAGCCTGCAATGGCTGGGGCTTGGAGGACAGCTGAAGAGGGACACTGTAGCTGGATTTAGGAGAGTCTCAGAAGCCCAGCTAAGACTGAAGGTCTTGGGTTTACAAATACAGCTCTGGGGTTCAACACTTGGGGTTCAACACTTATCATATACCAGGCCCTGGGTTAGGCATTTCACACATCCTTTATTTTTATATCTAATCCCCCCAGTAACCCTTCAATGAGGAAAAACTGAAGCTAAGAGGGTTAAATTCCCATTTATCCAAAGTCACAGTAAAAATAAACGAGACAAGATTTGAAATCCAGGTCCAGAGGACACCAAAACAAACCTGTGCTGTCATCTACTGTACCATTCTAACAGTCCCCCTGACTTTCCAGGCTTCACAAAAGTCTCCCCTTTTTAGGAAGCCCCCAGTGTTCCTGTTTGCCCACTAAGCATCATGGAAAGATGGGCCCGAGGGCAGAACCTTAGGAGTAGAAGAGAAGAATGCAGAACCGGAGCTCCAGGGCAGGACCAAGCAATAAGGGTGCCTCTAGGCTCACAAAAGGAGCAGTCACTGTCTGAACGGGGATCTCCAGGCCAATCCTTTAACCCATCATTATCACCTGCTTCATAAAGACAGTGAAGAGAAAAAGCCCAACTCTACTTCTGCAGCATTTATCTAAAGGAAAACAGGTATATTGCACCTATACACAAGCTGGAGCCATAGACACTTAATAAAGACAACTATAAACACACCCTGTGTTTATGTGCAAGTAATCAATTGTTCCCAAACAGGACAAAGGAAATGGGTCTTTGAAACAACATATGTGAAAAAGAATGAGAGGTATTAGTCATCGAAAAATCTAAGATGAGCCAGCAGTAACTGCAAAAAACAAATGTGACCCCAAGCTGCATTAACAGATGCCTAACAGCTGGGAAGAGGGAGGTGAAAGCCCCATTTTGCTCAGCACCGGAGTGTCCTCACCTTGATGAGGAAGAGTGTCAGCTCAGGGGTTATGCTCCTGGATGGGAAATTTAGGATTTCTGTTTAGAGGACAGTGACTAGGATGGTGAAATGTCTGAAAAATACTTCACATGAGACTAGCTGGAGAAACTGGAGTTGTTCATTTAAGTTGACTTCCAGAAGTCACAGGGTGTCTCTCATTTCTGTTGTCAAATTTCCCAAGAGCTGCCTTGGAGAAAGATCAGATCATTTTCTTTGTGGACATGAAGAACTAGGGACACAGATTTCAACTCAGTAAAAGAAAAAACCATCTAATAGTAATGTCTGGAAATGGGATGGGCTCTTTCCTGAGTAGCGAGAAGGTTGTCAAGGGAGGTAATCAAGAGACACTGGAGAGAGGTTGGACTGCATACCCTCTGAGTCCTCTCAAAACACCGACTTTAGGAACACTGACATTCTTTTTTTCTCCCATCGCTACTGAAGGACCAGAGAAAACAAACTCTGATAACCAAGCGGAGAGGGTGGCCATAAATCCAAAGTGGCTTATCTCAGAAGACACTGCCTGTGTCCCCCACTTCCCAGCCCCTGTGCCTCTTCCCATCTTCCAAAGTGTCCCCTGGAAGAGGGGATGTGACAAGAAGGACTCACCTTTCTTCTCAAAGTTCCCCTTCTCTTCCCCTGGCCGCCCCAGGCTGTCCAGGGTGTGGGTCACCTGGCTGCTGAACTCGTCCTCGCGGGAGACGTGGTTGGCCCGCCGGGGGGGCTCCTCATCCTCCTCACAGTCATAGTCATCCAGGATGGGGGTCTCCCGGATGGGCACGCCGATGACGGAATTGTGGGCTTGCAGCCGGGAGGAACGGAAACTCTCCCGGGCCTGGGGACCCAGCAGCACCGATGGGATGTAGTGGATCTCATGGGTGGCTTCTGTGCTTGCACTCTTCTGGGGGATGCGGCGACGCTTCTGCCAGCGTCGCTGGGCATAGAGCGCCACGGTGAACACCAGCAGCAGCAGCAGTAGCGCGATGAGGCCACCCTGGAGCAAGAAGCAAGAAGGACAAATAAATGGGTCACTGTCCTTTGCACTTGAGTGGCAGAAGAGATTTTCTTATCCACCACCCTCAGCCCAGATCCCTGAGTTTGACTCATAGAGCCTTAGGAACCACCAGCCACAGCTTTGACGCTAGAGAGACACTGTTTCCAAACCTGGCGTTTTCACCAACAAGCTCTGCAACCTTGGGGAAACTGCTTGACTTCTCTGAGCCTTGCCGTTCATAGGTATGAAGGATAAGCACAAATTCCTGCTCTTCCTTCTTCACAAGGAAGGAGTAAGATGGACAATGGTCATGTCAGAGCAACCCAGACTGCTTGGCATTGGGAAGAGCAGGGCTGTGGCTTCACACAGGTGAGTGGCAGAATCCAGACCCTCCCTCCTCCCTGCTCAGCGACCCCTGGACAGTCGCTGACGCTCTCTCAGCCCTGCTTCCTCATGTCTAGAATGAGTTCACTGAGGGCTCAAGACAGTACTTCTTACATCCTGCTACGACTATAAGATCACATTCTTAAATCAAACATAATTTCTGCACGGTCTATATTTTCTTCATGTCTAGGAACTCTAGTTTTTCAATCTCTGGTTCTCAACGAGAGATCTGGGACAAAGCAGGCGCTTAAAAAACGTTTGTTAAATGAATGAACGAATGAACGAAAATGCACCATTCTAGGGCTCCTTCAATCAGAAGCTTAAAGTAAACCCAAGTTTATTTTTCTTTAATACATCCAACTCCTGAACGTTCGAGTCTGTGCATCATACATGAATGTGAAATAAGCTAATATCTTACATGATATGAGATTCATGAAACACCCTGGTCTGTGAGATCCTTAAGAACTGGGGCATTTGCAAAACACATCTGTGTCCCCCACAACCCCCGCCCAGGGCTTGAAGTGGAAGACATGCATTCTCCTGGCCTCCCTTCATTTGCTCTGTGCCAGAAACTTCTCTGATGGCAAGGCCTCATTGGTTATTGTGCTTCCCGTTAGGGAGACTGGAGGACACTTTGCCGAGTCCCTGCTACATAATCCCCGAAGTTGGGAAGGACGACCCTTGTTAGTAGGGGCCACAAGAGTCAGGAGACTCAGCAGCTCAGGCAGTGAGTAGCAGAGCAAGATCTGAGCCTCGTTTTTTGTGTGTTTATTTTGTTTGTTTGCTGGTTTTGACTTTAAAGCCTATGATGAGAAATGAGGAAGGGAGAGAGAATAGAAAAGGAGGGTGAAGACAGAAAAGGGCCGGGAGAAACACTAACCCTCGATAAACACCGCGGTGGCCCTCTTCGTACCACTTTTACTTAATGCTGTTCTCTTTAATCTCCAAGACAAGCCTATGTGATAGAGATTAAAATTTATGCTCTAAAAATGAGGACAAGGTGGTTCAGAGAGGTTAAGTCACTTGCTTGAAGTCACACAGCCAGGATTTAATCCCAGGTCCGGCTGGGTTCGAAAGGCCAGAAGGCACTGGCGCTGCGGCTAGACCCCAGCTCTCCACTGCTCGGCCAGTGGTCACTGGACAGCAATGTGGACACAGCATCCAAGGTATTCTCACCAACCAAAGGGAGGGCGGAGGGAGGGGAAAATGGGGACAGATGGTGAGGGCGCATGAAGGGGGCAAGCTGAGAAAAGGATTCCAAATCCTGGATTCCATGGGCACACCTTGGGGCTGCTCTTCAGAGAAGCTTTTCATCCTGGCCCACGGAGGCCTTTGGGGAGCCTCCTCGTCTGACCCCGCCCTCTCTCTTCCCACCTCTGGGCGTTTCGTTCGCTGTGAAGCTCAGGCCTTGCCTGGTTCTACAGCCCTTCCCCCCTCACCCCCTCTGCCCACCCCAGTTATGGTTGTCGGATGCTGTGGTCAGATCCCAGCCCCAGTGCTGACCTAGGAAAGGTGAGGCCTGACCAACCCATCCACCTGCAGCTACTACTGCCCTTCCTTCTCTCCCTGCATCCCAACAATCCCTCTCTTATATCCCCTACAGTCCTGGACCACCTCATAAATCCACTCTGGGAGCTTCTGGAAGGCAGGAAGCCCCATCCTTTGCCTCACAAGCCTTCCAACAGTGCCTGGCATAGAGGCTAAGAGCGGGTGTTAGACTCCCCTGGTTTCTGGCCAAGATCTAGTACTTAGAGACTGCATGATCTTGACTGAGTCCATTTATCTTTCAGAGCCTTGATTTTCTCATGGGTTAAACAAGGACAATACTCATGGTGCCACCTCACCGGGTCATTGTGAGGGCTAAATAAGATGCTTGTAGGGTACTTAGTACAGTGTAGGCACAGGTAACTGTTCACAGATTGTTAGCTATTCTCACGGTCAACAGCATTCAGCAAGCATACATGTAATGCTGAATGAATAAAGGAATGAGGGAATAAATAAATGCTTTGTACTTCTGTCCCTGAATGCCTATTCTGCATTGGTTCGGGTCTCCAAACCTTTCTCATTCTGGACCAGATACTTGATATATGCTTGGCATATATAACGGTCCTCGTCCTACATGGAGTTAGAAACTGAGGCACAGAGACAGGAGGCCATGTACCCCAGGTAGTGCAGCTGAGATTCAAACTAACTTCAGCACGACTTAAAACTGTGCTTGGGGTGGAGCAGGGACAGGGACAGGAAGGCCTACTCAGCTCCTGCCAGGCCGCTCTCCTGCCTCATCAAATGACCTAAGCAATTTCAGGTGCAGATTCCCCACCACAGGAAACTTCCAGAAGGTGGCAGAGGGACCCCTGCCTTTGGCAGGCACTAAGGGTCCCTTTAGCTTACGAATCCACTGATCCTTTAGCCCATAGCTTTGTCATCTGATATAAGCCCAGGCCAGTGGCTCTGGCTCTCTCTTTAGGGTGCAGGCTCCTTGTCCTCACTCCCCAGCCTGTCCTGAAATCAGTGACCATGTGGCTTCTGTTACAGATTGGAGCTTCATCGTAAGAACTTGGCCAAAGCAGAATTCCAGTATTCAGGGGCTCACTGTGCCACTGACTACTGAACATACCTCCCCAGGCTGGGGTTCTGAAGGCTCAGGGGGCCTCATCCACGACTTAGTAGTGGTGTGGGTGATGTTACAAGTATCATTCTGACCAGCCCTACCTTCCCAGTCCCTGAACAGTGGAGTGCATGGAATTGGGGACAATCTCAGAGCATGCAGGAAAAGGACTGTAAATTCAGGTTGCCTCACTGTGTGACCGTGGGCTGTCCCCTGCAGACCCTCAGTTTATTACTCATCTATAAATTGGATGTGGCCAATACTTGCAATAGTATGTCACACAGAGGCAGCAAGCAGTGGGGGTCAGTAACATGGCTGAAATCTCCTGCTGCCACATATATGCTGGGCCACCACGGACAAGGGACTTAATAATTTCTCACAATCACAACTTCATCATCTAGGAAACTGGGTGCGAAAGTTCCTTACAGAGGGAGGCGAGATGTGGGGTACTTCGCTCAGCGCCTGGCACATGGCAAAGCTATGCTACAAGAGAATCCCCATTCACGGCACCCACAGAGTTATTGTGCAAATCTAATCTGAAAACGGCTGCGATACTCCTCACAAACTGAAGAGTGCTGTGCACAAGCAAAGAAGCTCAGAGAACCCTTTGGCCGCCTCTGTCCTAGAGGGACGCTGCACCCAAAGCAAGCAGATGAGTGAGTCAGAATCGAGGAGAAACCGCAGTCCGGGTCCACCTGCAGTGGTGCAGGCTGCCGCACCGGCCCATGCCCACAGTTACACTCCCACCTCTTCACCGCTTCCCACCCAGAGGCAAGCAAACAGAAGGGCAGGGGCAATCGATCCACGGCCGAGCAGGGCCAGAGCGTCCAGCCTCTGAGTACACACCAGGAGCAAACACAGGCGGTGCAAAAAAACGCTGCAAGACAAGAGGGGAGCCCAGGAGAGAGGAAACGATCTAAGGGGAAAGCTGTGAATTTTTAGAAAGCAAGCTAAAAAGAGGCCAAGGCTCCAGGGGTAGCAAGCTGAGGCCCTGCTGACCCGGTGCCAAATCCGATTTGGGCTGTGCTCACTCTAGGGCCGCCCTAGACAAACGAGGTTGAAGAACTGGCTGCGAGTTCCGGAAATAAAAACGCCAGTCTACTAGTTACAGGTTTGTTTCTGTGAGGTTGAAGGCTGGACAGATCTGGGGGTGATTTGTTTTACCATCTCCTTACGGGTCTGAGAATCTCACTAAGCTGCCAGGCAGAAACTGGGGAAGAGATGAGAGAAGGAAAGTGTGTCCCCATTCCTTCTGGAACCTTCCCTACTCGAAGTCTCTCTAGGCAGGATCAGCCTGATCCTCTTCCTTCTGGTAATGAAAGTGAGTCTCAGATTCCCCAGCGGGGCCAGACAAGGGTGAGGGTGGGAGGTGTCAGGGCAGAGCACTGTGATGGGGACACGGAGACTCTGGGGACAGAAAGGCCAGCGTGTGTATCCTGCTTCCCCACTTGCTGGGGGCTGTGACAAGCTGGTTACAATGTTTTACCTTCTTGGGCTTCAATAGGCTCCCTTTAAAATGAGGCTGATTGTTCACAAAGTGAAGAATTATGCCAAGGATTAAATGAGACAATAAAAGGTCTGCACAAAGGCTCTGGCACCACAAAAGTCAACGAATGCCAGCTCCGTTCCTACAGCATCCCTACTGTTCTATCCCAAACCAAACCCTTTCACCCCACTGCACCCCTTCCTTAAAACCCTTTTCTGGCTCCCCAGGGCCCTTAGAATAAAGTCCAGACTCCTAACGTGACACTCAAGGCCCTTCATGACTGGGTCCCTGCCTCCTTTGCATTCCTCAGCTCCACGAGCCTCTTCTGTCCTCCCTGTCCTGTGGCCACCCTGAGTGCTTTGCATCCCTCACTGTGTGACACTCCCTCTTCTGCCTCCACTGCCCCCACAGCCCGGAGCACCCCTCCCTCACTCCACCTGGCATCTCAGCGATGGCCTTTTTGGAAATAGGGTCTTTACAGAGGTAATTCGTTAAGATGAGGTCACGCTGGATTAGGGTGGGCCGTAAATCCAATGACCGATGTCCTTATAAGAAGAGGAGAGGATAGAGAGACACACACGCGAAGAAGGTCGTGTGGCAATGGAGACAGAGCCCCACAGGAGTGATGCGGCTACAAACCAGGCTACACCAGTGCTCACCGGCAGCCACCAGAAGCCAGCAGAGCAGCACGGGACAGATTCTCTCTCAGGGCCGCCAGAAGGAGAAAACCTTGCTGACATCTTAATTTTGGACTTCTGGCCTCTTGAACTGTGGGAGAATAAATTTATTGTGTTTGAAGCCACCCAGTTAGCGGTAATTTGTTGTGGCAGCTTCAGGAAACTAATGCATTCCCCTTCACCTGCCCACCTCAATTCACCTGACCGTCTCGGTTTGGAGATCGCTTCCCTGGGGAGCATCTTTGCCTCCTCCGGTTGGGGTGAGGCTGTCCTCTCTTCTCTCGTGGTTCCACGTGGTTAGTAGTTCTCTAGCTGTGCTGCTGTGAGCCCATCATCTGCCTGGCCATTTTCCCAGTGTAGGTCCCGAGTTGCCACTCACCCCAACTATTTATCCAGCCTTAGATGCAGAGCTTGGCCAAGGGAAGGTGCTTAATAAACATCCAGAAGCTTAAAATCTTGACCATAGTTGCCAGAAAAATGCAAACACAGGTCACAGTATTAGCTCTGACCCCAGCATCTGCCGAACACCCAGGCCAACCTGGTAGGGCCCCTCTGCTGCTCTGCCTTGATTTCGAGGCTAGTGCCTGGCGCCGGTTTGCTTACAGACACAATATCAAAAATGAAAAAATACACAGAGAGACAAAAAATGAAAAGCACCCCCAAACCACTCCACTGAGAGAGACTTCTGAAAAGTCAAACTTTGAACACTGTTCAGCCTGGCCTTATTTTAAACTATTTTTCATGTTAAAATATTGAGGCACAAAAAGAAGGAACCAGAGAAAGAAAAGAAAGGGATAATGTGAAAAATGCTTTATTTGACAATGTGTCATTCGGAAACTGATTACTTCTGTCTCCGGCCTTTTTAATATTCTCTCACTACGGCCCAGCCGCAAGGGGATTTGGTATTCTAAGGCTGGATTTATAATACTCTGTTCAGCAGTGATAAGAACACAGGCCTTTAATCCTCAGAGCTGTGAACATGCATATTCTCCCACATAATGTCCTTCTCTTCTCGACACTTGTTTCTGGTCCCTAGCAGCCATGATGCCACGATGGCCAGGGACTGGTGACACACTGGGTGTTCTCTTAGCCACTCGCCTATTGACAGAACTAGAGGGAAGGGGGTGGGGCCCCAAGTTCTCTGAGCAGTCTCCTTTCAGGCCTCCATCTATGCTTGAGCTGGAAGAATTATTCGAAAACAGTCCAAATCTTTAGTGTTATAGATAAAAAAAACTAAGACTCAAAAGACTGGAAGTGACTTACCCAAGATCCCGAAACATCCTAAAATGAATTTGGATGCAGAATATGCAGCCAATACCCTCCAAAGCTGCTAAGAAAACATGTCAATCCTGACAATTTGATCTATAAAATACCTTCCACAACCTTCCATTTCTCTCCACTCTACGGCTGTCTGATATCCCAGTTTGCATTCACCTTCTAGAGTAATCACGCCAAATGACCTCCCGGGCTTTATTCCCCAACTCCAACTATCCTCAACCCATCTTCCCTACCATAACTAAGGCACGGCTGGAAACAGATCCCCTCGCCACTGACTGTGCTGTGTGTCTTGCAGTTGGCAGTTCAAGTTCTCGTCAGTCAGGCCTCCACTTTTGTGCATAACTTGATCTCTAAGGTAGGTAAGATGCTCTTCTCAGAATGTGTGCTTTGCTCGTCCATGCAACCAACTCTACCAAGCTCCTGCTATTACAGAGCAGGGATGGTGCTCACTGGAAATCACTCTCCTGACCAATGTCCAGAGATTTTGCCCTTGTCATTTCCTCTGCCTGGAATGCTGTCCTCATTCTTATTCCCCACCCCCAAGTCTGCATGTCCAAATATCACCCAGACCTCACTGCTAACTTCAGTGCAATTTCATTTGTGAACTCTGCTGGGCTCTTCCCCTCTCCAGGCTGAGCCAAAAGGAATCTCTTTATCCTCTGCACTCTCACAGTGCTTCATCTTAACCCTCACTTAAGGAGCTTTAGCATTGTCTACCTCGTATTAGAGTTGTTGATGCTCTTTACTTAGCTTTCCTATGAGTTAGATTATTATACTCATTAAAGAGATGAAAAATGGAGGCTCAGAAAACAAACTTGCTTGAGACCACACATCTAGATAGCAAGTGCATGGGGTAAGGCCTCCCAAGGGGGATAGCTTCCATTAACCTGCATGCCCACTCTCTCAGGAACTGGGAATGTCCACTGCGCCTTGGGGAGCGACTGGGGAACAAGATGATAACACAAGCCAGATCATATTGCAAAAGGTATGGTCATTCTTTAGGCATTGAGGATGCAGAGATAAGGGTTTTTTTGTTTGTTTTTTTTTCTTAGCCACAGGGTGGCAAAATTAGCCGCATACCTTGGAAAGATCGCATTGGCTATGAGGGAGACTGGAGACAGGGGGACCACTGAGGTAGCTTCTAAAAACTGTCTAGGATAGGTCTTCAACTGGGGGTGATTCTGCCCCACAGGAGACATTTGATAATAGGTGCATTTTTGATTGTCACAAGTTGGGGGAGAGTGCTACTGGCATCCAGTACGTAGAGACCAGGGAATCTGTAAACATACTACATGCACAGGATAGCCATATACAACGAAGGATTAACTGGCCCGAAATGTCAACAATGTGGATATTGAGAATCCCTCATCTAAGAGAGAGATCTGAGACCCGGAACTAGGGCAGTTAAGGTGGTCAGTCAGCTAACGGGATAGATATAAGACATGCACAATGGGACAGGAAGACTTGTGTCTGATTGGCAGGAAAGGGGAGGTGCCAACAATGACACAGAGGTCTGGATTCTGTCACCAAATTAGAGAGGAACCTATCTATGTGTTGTTTTTTTCTTGGGTAATCTCCCAAAAGGTTACGCAAGATCCCAGAATATAATCTAATGAAGAGATATGCTTACATGGGTGAACAATTAGGAGAAGATAAATGCACTACACATCAGGATTTGCATATATATGTGCGTACATACATATGTATTTATTCACATCTGTAAAAGTATACTCACACCATCTTCATCTGTCTATAGTTAGCTATATTTATCTATATCTCTTTGCCTCTGGACAGATATAGGGTGACCTATTTAAGGAAGTCTCATTATAGAAAATGAAATGTATTTTTCTTTTAAACAAGTCATCTACTTATCATGTATCTATTAGAGACACTATTTTACTTCCCAAGATAATGCCAAGGGAATAAAGTAAATACACAGTGGTCCTACGCACCGCCCCCCAAGTCAACCTTCCTTAATCATCTTTAGATAAGATCAGAACAGGGGCCAAATCCTGGGAGATCATTCTGAATTCTACAGAAATTTAAAAAGGGGAAAGCCAATGAACACTTGGACACCAGTGTTTGCCCATGACTCAGAGAGACATAGGTTTGAACGCTACCTTTCAATTTTGTGTCTTTGAGTAAGTCACTTGAGTTTCTTCCATTTTCTCATCTGTAAACTAGGTTACTAACACCTAAGTGAGAATGTTTGGGGAGGATTATATGAGATTGTATCATACAACACATTTAGCATAACAGCTTATAAGTAGCAAATCTCAAAAAATATTTGCATTGTTATCATTGTTTCCTAAAAAAATGAGAATGAAGGAGTGGTGAAGCCACTGTTTCCCCTCCACTAAGGTATATTCTCTGCACAGTTTCCAAGCTGCATTCCTCCCATAAATTCCAAATCATGTGACCTTGACCACATCTCTTCCTCTTTTTGGGGTGAGTAGGTAGAATTGGAGGGTTTCTAACAGTCACTACAGCTCTAACATTCTAGGAGATTGGAATGGCAAAGGCAGACTTGAAAGGGTTTTTGAAGGGATGAAATACATATATTCTTAAGACATCCTGCCTGGTATTACAGGTGCAGATGCATATATTAAACCAGTTAACCATCCTGTATCCCCCACACTATTTCACACTTCTGTGCTTTTACTCCTGCTCCCTCTGCCTGAAATGCCCGTCCCTCGGTTCTTTGTCTAGTCCTTTAAGCCTCAGCTCTTGGGTCATGAGTTTGTCTGACACCTGCTTTTGCTGGCTGCGTTAAATACCCACATGCCAGGCCACACAGTGACTCCCGCTTCCGTCTGCCAGAACATGGAGAAGATGCATCGCAGTTTGACAACCCCTCCCTCATCCTGGCGTCCCTTAAGGGCGTTCTTAATCACCTCTGTCTTCCCAGAACCTAACTTGAGGTCTGCCACGGAGGAGGCCTCATTACATATTTATTGTATTCCTACACTGAGAGGCAATAAAGGGAAGGGCAGAGTTTTATTTATTTCTGGGTGAATTCAAATGGTACATGGCGCACAGTAGTAGATCCTCAATTGCTTGTTGAAAGATTGAACGATTGAATTCATCATAAATGCCTCTCTAAGGGTAGGTGGCCGAAATATACCTACATTTGTCTGGCAATCCTCCATCTGTATATAGGAGATAGCTGAAGGTAATTCATATGAGCCATTTAACACAAATCAGTATCCCAGTCCATGTTCTCAGGTGGCCTCTCAAATTCTGTCTCAAATCCTACTCTAAAGGATGGATGAATAGAGAGGGTGGAGAAAAACATCTTTAAGAGGACTGAAATTTTCCTATACTTTGAGTCATGAACCCATGTGAGCAGAGAACAGCTTTGCCCTCATTCACTGATTTATTTATTCACCAGGTTAAGAACATTTCTGAAAGCAGACAGACCCAAATTCCACCTTTTACTCTGCTACCCACCAGTAATGGAACCTGGGAAAATTTTCTCTGTGATGCTCAGTTTTCACAGCTCTAACATGGGAATAATACCATTCACCAAAAAGGGCTGTTGTGAGGATTAGATAAGACGGCATATATAAAACGTGTCACGCAGCCCTTGACCTGTAGAAAACATTTACTATACATGGTAGTCATGGGCTTAACTGTCACTACTATTACTGTTACATCCTGACCCTATGCTAAACCTTCTGCTTGGATTTAGGAATACAAAGATAGGCCTTCGAAGAACTCAAAGTTGGTTTGGGGAAATAGGTAAATAAGCAGAAAATTATCATAATGCATAGTTCAGTAAGCTCTATGCAAGAGGGAAATATAGTAAAAGCAAATAATTTCTCACAACTTACCAGTGTAAAAACATCAAAAAACTAGGAATAAAAAAGACATCTTTGTAATTCCAATTACAGTCAAGTTCAAAGATGTGGGGGAGATGCCTATCCAATCAAGTATACTCACAGCCAGAATGAGTTGGGAAGACTGGCTAACCAACTAGACAGCACAGTGGTTGATGGTGCAGGCTCTGGAGGTGATGGCCCTGGGTTTAAGTACCTGCGTTGTCATTTACTGGCCATGGAGCCTTGGGTAGGTCACTGCATTTTTCTGAGCCTCAGTTTTCACATCTGAAAGTTGAGGGTAGCAGTCTTTATAGACTCTAAGTCAAATGGACCTCACAGACATTTATAGAACATTCTATACAAAAACTACTAAATACTCATGCTTCTCAGCAGCACATGGGAAATTCCCAAGACTGATCATATCTTAGACCACAAAACAGGCCTCAACAAATTCAAAAAACTGAATACATACCATGCATCTTCTCAGACCCCAATGGAATAAAACTAGAAATCAATCAAAAAGAAACACTCGAACCTACACAAACTCATGGAGATTAAAACCTGCTGCTGAACAATTACTGAGTCAATAATGAAATTAAGATGGAAATCAAAAGATTCTTTGAACTGAATGACAAAGGGACACATCAAAATCTATGGGACTCAGCAAAAACATTCCTCAGGGGAAAATTAATTCATAGCCTTAAGTGCCTACATCACAAAGACAGAAAGATCACAAGTTAACAACCTAATGTCATATCTCAAGGGACTAGAAAAGGAAAAGCAAACCAAACTCAAAGCCAGCAGAAGAAAAGAAACAACAAAGGTCACAGCAGAACTAAATGAAGTGGAAAACAAAAAAATAATACAGAAGATCAATGAAACAAAAAATTGGTTATTTGAAAAGATGAACAAAATTGACAGACTACTTGCTATACTAACTAGGAATAGAAGAGAAAGGACTCAAATAAGCTCAATCAGAAATGAAAAAGGAGATATTACAACTGAGACCACAGAAAATACAAAACATCCATGAATCCTGTGAAAATCTCTACGGACATAAACTAGCAAATGTAGAGGAAACGGGCAAATTCACAGAAACGCACCACCTCTCAAGACTCAATCAGGAAGAAACAAAATTCCAGAATAGACCAGTAACAAACAACGATATCCAAGCAGTAATAAAAAATCTTCCAACAAAAAAAGCCCCAGACCAGAGGGATTCACAGCTGAATCCTATCAGAACTACAAAGAAGAGCTAGTACCCACACCACAGAAATTATTCCATAACACAGAGAAGAAGGGATTTCTCCCCAACTCATTCTATGAAGCTAGTATCGCCTTGATATCAAAGCCAGGAAAGGACACGACAAAAGAAGAAAACTACAGACCGATATCCCTTATCAATATAAATGCAAAAATTCTCAATAAAGTAGTAGCAAACCGAATTCAGCAGCACATCAAAACATAATCCACCATAACCAAGTGGGCTTCATCCCAGGGATGCAAGGATGGTTCGACATACATAAATCAATATATGTGATTCACCACATAAAGAAAAGCAAAAATAAAGACCACATAACCATCTCAGTAGATGCAGAACAAGCATTTGACAAAATTCAGCACGCTTTCATGATAAAAACCCTCAACAAACTAGGAATATAAGGAATACAACTCAAAATTATAAAAGTCATATATGACGAACCCACAGCCAATATCATGATGAAAAGGGAAAAGTTGAAAACATTACCCCTAACAACTGGAACAAGACAAGGGTGCCCACTGTCACCACTTCTATTCAACATGGTGCTGGAAATCCTAGCCAGAGTAATCAGGCAAGAGAAAGAAAGAAAGCGTTCCAAATCGGGAAAGAGAAGGTCAAACTATTGTTCTTCATTGGCAACATGATCTTGCATGTAGAAAACTCCAAAGATTCCACCAAGAGACTCCTGGAATTGATACGTAAATGCAGCAAAGTCTCAGGATACAAAATCAATGTACATAAAGCAGTCTTTACTGAATGAGACTATTGTGAGAATTAAATGAGTGAACACACATAAGGGATCCGACATAGTAACTAGAAGATAGCCAATGCTCAATATATGATGGTTTAAAAAATTCTGGCAGAGAAAAGACAAACTGAGGAAGAGATCAGAAAACTTGAGTCCCAGTCCTTGCCTTGTCCCCTTATAAACTAAAGAAGTTTGCGGGTCCTCACATAGGTATTTTTAAAACAAGGTGGCCACATTCTTAACTTAACAGATAAGGAAAGTGAGCCTCCAAGAGGTGATTTTACCCAAGGTTGCAAAGTCAGTTAGTGGCAGGGCACACATTTGGCTCCAGGATCCAAAGTCTGTCTGCTGCACATTGCTGCAACAATCTCAAAACTTTCAGTATGTCCAGAGAGTTGGCAGTGTGTGAAGCCTGCATCTTTTGCACTATGATCATTCTCTGAAAATGTGTTTTAGACTCATAGGGCTCATGTGAGATCCCTAATCTTAAAACACTGTGCCAGCAACAGAGCCTTCTGAGGTCAGAAAGAGGAAGCCTGATTAATACTTAATACATGCAAATTAAGTTTCATGTGGGCAGGGAGCTTCAAAAGGCAACTGGTGGTACAAATCAGCCTGATGCTGGCTTCTTTAGAAACCATGGTGGGGAAGGGGAGTCTCATGTAGGGGCGGGGCAGGGGCTACTGGTCTGCCACTAAGACACAGTCCCAGCAGTGGGGGCTTCCCTTTGCACCTCTCTAGAATGGTGCGCTTCACCTTTGTCTCCATCACAGGATCTCTCTCTCCTTTCCTTTCTTTATTTCATTTGCCTCTCCCTGCCACTGTATTACACATTAATGTGTTAACTTTGTTTATAGCCCTAATAGAATGAACTTCCATAAGGTGGGGCCTTTGTTTTGTTTAATACTCTATCTTCAGTACCAAGAATAGCACATAGTGCTTTGTTGATGCATAATAATTATTTTCTTGGATGGGTGGATGGAAGGATGGATGGAAAATGTCTCCCCAAGTGGTTTGGTAGAGCCTTAAGTGCAAGAACTGGGTATGATTTATTTACGAGTCCTGTCCTCAGCCTATAGCCCAGGACTGGAAGCCTGGAAGATATTTAGTAAATAAAGAAAACATTCCCGTTAGGCCCTTCTTGGTGCCCAAGGAAAGGGTACTGGTTATATCAGTAATTAGGACACAAATGTGATAAAGAGCTGTTTACTTTTCGCTACTATTGGGCCAAAGAGGAAAAGTTGGTCTAAATCTCAAGTTTGTTTAATCATTTGTAAACACTCAGGCGATACTGAGCCAGAAAGTAAAGGGGTGAAGGGATGTCAGATCCAACATACACAATCACCTTCCATAGAAAGCAAACTGATAGCTATGTCTATGGGCTATTACTATTTCTATACCTGGATGGAAATAATCGGACTTTAAGTGAAAAGGGATATCCATTAGGTAGCTAAAAAAGCACAGGATTTGAGTTCAAATCCTGGCTGTCACTGATTAGCTGTACAGCTCTAGGCCAGTCACTTTACCTTCCTGAGATTTAAAATGATAAAAGGTGCCTTTTCTTCTTTATGAAAGGACCCCATCGAGAATCGTATTTATGAAGGAACTATGCATGTTGCAGAGTGATGTATACCTACCAATGCTTAGTAAAATAAGTATTGCTAGAGAGAGTGAAGAATCCAACCACTGGTAACTGGAGCAGAGAGTAACCGAAGCCACAAAAAGAAAAGCTGAAAATCTGCAGGCTTTCTAATATATCTGATCCTTCCATGATCTATCCATCAAACTTCTTCAAAATCTATTACTGGTCACACAATAGGGGTCTCTGTCTTGCTGCCATTTTCCAGCATTGGTGATGGAGCTGCCAATTGTCTAGAAGGCATGTTGTGATGGCCTCTGGATCTCCCCTACTGGGCCTGATCAGAAAAACCCCAGGAAAGTTAGTTACTAGGGGCAGAGAGTCAAGCACAAGATACCAAGCAATGAGAAGAGAAAAGAGAAGGGAATCGGTGGGAGGCTGGTTCATGCAATGACAGGAGAAGGAAGCAGAAGCTGGGCAGAGTCCTTGATGCACCCACCAGGGAAGACCTGGTATGCTTTACCCTTTCCTCTTCACCTTCCTGCTGCATGTCTCCTGGGTATTTAAAAATATGACACTCAGTATTTCTTGAGTACCGTAGTTAGCAAGCAGAATTGCCCAGCCACCTACCAACTTACCCTTAATGACCTCTCTCACCACTGAGATGCCTCCCACCATTGCCAAAGGTCAGGCAGCCCAGGGTACAGGCTGCAGGGGAAGCTGGTAAGTCACGCTTTCTCTCCTGGTTCAGGGAACATCCCAATTGAAATACTGATAACTGCTCTCCTCCCTCCAGCCCTACCATGAGTGCTGAACACCTCAAAATCTGTTCCCTAAGACCTTGCTGTCACACACGGGGCTTCCCCAAGGTAGATCTCCAGGTTCTGCTCCCCACTTCCCCCACAAGGTTCTGCATCTTTAGCCTTCCAAGGCCCACCTTCATATCCAGTCCCAGCTGGGCTCCCTGGACTGGACAGTTCCTTAGCTCAAGCCCAGGGTGAAATACAGTGAACCAAAGCTCCAACGTGCTGTAGCCTAAAGGGGTCAGTGATAGCTCCCTCATACTGCCACTTGAGAAGACTTATCATTGGTCGGGGGAGCAGGAGGTGGGTGGCAGTTGGTTAACAGAGCCTGAGACTGGAAAGATGAGGTCTGGGAGAGCCCAGCAAGTGTTTAAACTGCAGACGAATTAGATGCAGATGAACGTAATCCCATAGCTGGTAGATTAAACGTCCATGTCATAGAGCCACCTCCTACCCATATTAGTGAGGGGGCCTAGATTCACTCAGGAATGGCTAGCCTCGCTGTGTGTTTTCACTGTCTAGAAGGAACAGACTGAGGCAGAATAGGGACTTTCTCAGATAAAGTCCTGATTTCTGAATCTCACAGTGATCCTAAGCCTCCAAGGAAGTTGAGTGTGTTAATTTCTTAGGGCTTCCATAAAAATAATCACAAACTGGCTGGCTTAAAATGATAGAAATTTATAGTTATAGCTCAGGAGGCCAGATGTCTGAAATGAAGTTCCCAGCAGGGCCACAATGCCTCCAAAGGCTCTGAGGGGGAGTCCTCCTTGACTGCTCCTAGCTGCTGGTGGCTCCTGGAAGTCCTTGGCTTGTGGTCATATCATCCCAATCTCTGTCTCCATCTTCACATCTCCTTCTTCTCCCCTGTGTCTCTCTGTGTCCTCTCCTCTCTTTATAAGGACACCTGTCATTGGATTTAGGGCCCACTCTAAGTCCAGGATGATTTCATCTTAAGATCTTTAATTAATGACATCCATAAATATCTTATTTGCAAAGAAGGTTATATTCTGAGGGTCCAGGTAGATATGAATTATGGGGGTACACTATTCAACCCACTGTGCTGAGGAAGGATATCTAGGTCCCTTGTCTAGATCTGAGAGTCTCTAAGGTAACCCACAGCAGGCAAACCAAGGAGATCCAGCCAGTAAGGAAAAGGTCAGAGAGAGGATGGAAATGAGGCGTCTTTCCCTATCACCACGTGGCTACACTGAGGCAGAGGGAGCAGACATTGCATGCATCACAGGAAGGCAGCATCAGGACAGACGAGGAGAAATTCCATGAAGATGGCTTTGGACTGAAAACAAAACAATACAAAAATACACAAAACCCTTTCTGGCACAGCAAACTCAACTCAACTCTTAAGACACAACTTGTGTATATTCTTCTTGACCCTCCTAGATAGAGCTGGTTATCCTCAAACTTACCTGATCATAAGAATCACCTGGGCATGCTCATTAAAATTACTTTTTCTGGGCTTTACCTAACCCTGCAGAATCGCATCCCCAGGAGACCTTATCATCAAGTAGGTTTGGTAGTGCCAGCCTCGTGGTTAAAGCACAGGATGAAGCAGAGCAGAAGGGCATTCAAACCCCATCTCTGGCTCTCTCCAAGTTTCCGATCAATGGATCCTTTGTATCTCACTCTCCCTGTTGTGCAGTGATGGTAGCAGTAGCATCTACTTTAGGATTACATGGGTCACTCTGCTGAGTGACTCAAACAATAGAAATTCTTAGTAATAGAAAGCCACAACTATTACCAAGAGCATGGCCATCTGCAATGTCCCTAACCCACTCTTTGGCGTGTTTGCCTACATGCACTGCCTTCCCTCATTGGCTTCCCACCCCATTCATTTGTGTGTGCTGATTTAGCTTCTTGGTTAAAGCTCAGACTCTCAGTCCACCAAATCTGAGTTCAAATCCTAGTACTACTCTACTGGTTGGTTGTGTGGTCTTTTATAAGTTACCCTATTCTGTATCTACAAAATGAGGATGATAAACAAATATACCTCATATGGTTGTACAAATAAAACAAAGCAATCAATATATTGATTTGAATTTGTTTAAAAGCTAAAACGGAATGGATTATTTGTGGAATTTTACAGGGATAGAAGACGAAGGAGCTACTTATCACTGGAGAAGTCCAAGTAGCCAACAATTTAGAGAGAGTTTGGAAAGGGGGAGATAGAGCCAGGGAGAGTGGAAAGTGGGGTGAGTGGAAGGTGAGGAGGAAGAGAGGGAGCAGAGGGGAGAGTAAAGGAGCTTCCTGTTCCAGGCCCACAGTGGTCTAATCTCACTCCTCAGCCCATTACAAACCGAAGAATCTCTTTCATTTTGGTCACAGACTTCTTCCTTATTCCCAGTCCAGACCCTGAGGCTGCTCGCTGAGGCTAAATGTCAGAGAGGCTCAAACATAACCTTCCTTTTATCACCCTTGCTTCTAAGGGCGCTGCACTCTGGGAAACAGCACAGAAAGGGGTTAGGAGTTCTTTGGAGACAGAACTAGAGTAAAATCTTCACCCTGCCACTTCTGTGCAGCTAGATAACAAAGTTACAAAAGCCACCCCACAAGCACTGCAACAAAAGTAACAGCAAAAGGTGAGTGTCTATCACAAGACCTCCCAGGAGCCTCATTTTACTCATCTATTTAACGGGCCTTATGATGCTCCTAATTTATTGTATTATTTTGAGGATTAAATGAAGATGTGGGGAGGGTAGAAGGGGATTGAGGGATAAAGACGTCCCTATTGGGACAAGGTAACCTACGCTGGTGAGGGACACACTAAAAGCCCTGACTTCAGCATTATTCAATTTATCCACGTTTCCATGTAACAAAAACACTTATACTCCCTTGATATTTTGAAATTTAAAATAATAATAAATAAATAAATGGCGATGTGCACTTCAACACTCTGAATAGTGTTAGGAAATGCTTCTTCCTCACACCTCAGTTTCTGATCAGAATGAATTTCCCCAAATACTCTCTTGCCCACCCGCTCTGTTCCTGCCCACGGAGGTGGAGTGAATTTGGAGGGAGGACTTGGGCTGCCAAGGCTCCATCCCTTCATTTGCCTCCTTCGTCGTGGGGGCCAACACCCTCGAGGAGCAGCCCTCCGCTGTGCCCTGCCATCCCTTCCTTGCATGGGGACAGATTCCCACACAAGGAGGTGCCAAGCACTCAACACTTATACCCTGGGTGGGACGGTACCCATTTTTGACAAGTCCTCCAAGCTAACCTTTCTCAGTAATAAAGGCAAAATGTTTTTTTGTTTTGTTTTGTTTTGTTTTGTTTTATTTCAGAATATTATGGGGGGTACAGATGTTTAGGTTACGTATGTTGCCCTTGCCCCCTCCCTCCCCCCCTAAGTCCGAGTTTCAAATATGTCCATCCTTCGGGTGGTGCGCATTGCACTCTTTGTGTATGCATATACCCATCCCCTCCTCCCTCCTCCCCCCTCCCCCCTGCCCAACATCCAATAGATGTTATTCTTATATGGCAAAATGTTAATCTCCATCTGTTTCACCCCTTTCCCTAATCTTTCAAGTCGTTCTGAAATCTGGTAAAGAAAATACGGGGCTTCCACAAACCTCATGTCCATTACCTTGGCCCATAGAATGTTCTCCATAAATTGTTCTGTTATCATTATTATATTCCCCAGAAACCCCACTGTCTCTCCACCCTTTTGTGAAAACACTTTTTTTTTCTTTTCCTCTCTCTCTCAAAGCTGTTACATTTTTTCTCTTTTAGCCATACAGTTTCTGAAATTTCATTACAGTGCAACTAGATGTGATTTTTTTTCCCCTTTGTGTTCCTCATTCATCCTGCTTGGTACGCAGAGGACCCTTTCCAGCAGCTTCACCTTTCTTCAGCTCAGGATGAGTCCTGGCATTATCCCCTTCCCCCACTATCTGTGCCTGGCTTCTACAGCTCCTCCCTTTGCTGCTAACAAGCAAGCTTTCTGGGGGGGGTGAGCTGGGGGCTTGTGTTCCTCTAGTCTCAGAGCCTCCCTGGATCCAGGGCTGCGTGTGCTTCCGAGAGGCAGACAGCAGGCTGGGGAGAGAACTCCTGAAGAAACCAGGGAGGGGCTGTTCACTGGGAGGGGGCCCTGTTTCCAAATCCCCTGGAGCACTCGTTCCTCCCTCAGAAGCAGCAAATCGCAGAAAATTGCCGGACTTAAACGAGTATCAGGCTCAGTGGAAGCCAAGAAGTGGGAACTTAATCCTATTAATGAGATTTGGGGCAAGTCACTCAACACCCCCTCCATGCCTCCCCGTAGCCTGCTTTTCCTCATCAGTCAAGTGGCAACAATAATTTACCTTCCTTGACTCTCAGGGTGGTTGAGAGGATCAAATGAGATGATGTCTACATGAAAGGGCTCTGAAAATTATTAAAGACTCTATGTGTATGAGTGTGTGTGTGTGTGTGTGTGTGTGTGTGTGTGTGTGCATCCACACACAATGCAAACATACTCTCAAAGCTAACATAGTACAGAGAAAGACCGACACCTGCTAAACAAATCTCTGCTCATCTTTCATGATCCAGCTGAAATAGCCCCATTTCTCTTTATTTGACTCAGTGCCTGAAATAATTGGCTTGAATTTTTTTTTTTTAAAAAAAGGACATATTTAAACAAGGGAATTAACAGAAGGCATTGAAACTGGCCAAGGAAGACGGCAGTTTCATGCTCTCCGTCCCATTTTCACTCTGGATTATCGATGCTCGAGGGGGGGGATAATGACCTAACTCCCTAGATTTCTGTCCGTTTCTATATCTGTTGCTTCTCATAAAAAATATAGATAGGTTAATTCATGCAAATTAAATGCACGGTTGATAGGATTCCACTGTTACAAAAACGCTTCTTGTACCTGTCTTATGAACTGGAGATCCCCATAAGATTCTCTTTGGACCAATGACTCCCTGCTAAAAATGTCAGTGGACCATATCTCTCTGTAACAGGAGTGTGTGGCAGCCAAATGCCAGGCAGCAGAAAGAAAGAGTTAGAGGAGAAGGTGGAGAATATGTAAGCAGGCAGAGGGCAAGAGGCCAGAGACAGCCCCTTTCTTCCACAGACCAGAGGAGGCAGCAGTGGTACCCAACTGCCTGCCACCAGCGTGAGCAGGGAGCCTCAGGCAGGACAGATTGTGTTTGGGTTGGAGGGTAAGACTAATAACTCAGCAAAGACAATACAGATGTGCTTGGCATTCACACCGCCTCAGCATGGCCTCCCCTCCCACTTCTCCTCCACGCCTCTCTAGCGCCAGCTAATCCCTCCTGAACTGGCCATGTGTCTCCTACCGTGCTGAACAGATGCTCAACAGCAGCTAGAGGGAAACCCAGCGGAGGCAAACACACACATCTTTCTAAACCAAAATCCCTCCTTCCAAATGTCAGAATGCACGGGAACTCAGAGATCTTAAGGTTAACTGACATGGTTGGGATTATTACTGCTTTTGTATACTTTCCTTTGAAAAAAATTTAATTGAGAATCCTTTTCTGAACAAAACCATAAAAAAGGAGCTGCTCCAGTTCAAATGGAGGTTGTGGGATCTGAACTATCTAGAGCTCCATGGAGCAGAACTAGAAAAATATGCTCTTTCATTTTGCAAAAGGGAACATCAAGGCCAACAGAGGACAAGCACCTTTTCTAGGTCAAACACGGCTAGCGACAGAGCCAGGGCCAGAACTGGCTCCCTGGTAGCCATTTCAGGGCTTGTTTCCATCAACAGACACAAAACAGCAAGCTGTTTAGAGATGACGCCCACATTGGTGATTTCGAAATCGGAAGGAGGAGGCTCTGAGTTTCAGGAGCCTCTCCGGCGCCTGGGTTTTGGAGATGCTTAGGGAGCACTGCTTGCACTGGTTTCAGGGACTCAGGGCTGCCTTTGACTATCGCGGTGATGCTGGCAGCCAAGAGTAGCAGGACCTCTTGGTTCCCACAGGGGGATATGACAACCTTGGGATTCAGGAACCTGAGTCTGCTGTTACTTTGCTGTGTGACCTTGGATAAGGCAGATAAACTCTCTGGACCTCAGACTTCATATTGACAAAGTGGTACATTTAAGATTCTACAAAGAACTCCCTGCCTGATTGATCCTTCGGTATCGTGCAACATCTTACAGCTAGGAAAGAATGCAGAAAATTTAATATACAGAGTCTTTCTTTTTTCCTTCTCGTTTATTTCTACTTGGGAGTGTGGCAGCTTGGCAACTTGGAGAATTAACAGGCAGTGTTTTTGAGTTGCTACTGGTTGCCAGGAACTTCACACACACTTATCAGCGCATTTAATCACAATAATTCTCTGAGGTGAGCACCAACGTTCCTGTTTCTCTGATGATTAAACTGAGAGTCAGAGAAGAGAGTTCACTCTCTTAAGTGGCACAGCTAGTCAGTGAAAGTCTGTGTATGAGTCACCCAAAATCCTTTCCAGGCTGCCCCCCACCAAGAAGCAATGGGTTTCTCATCGCTGAAGGCACTCAAAGGTGAGAGAGCCAACCAAGAAGAGCTTTGTGGAAGACATTCAGCCACAGTTTGGGCTGGAGCCAGAGGTGTTGGCCTTGGATTTATCAATTCACACACTCGTAAGACACCAGGAGGACCCTTGGAAACCATTGGTACAATCACCTGTTTTATAGATGGGAAAACTGAGGCTTTGACCAATGTCACTTGTCAGCCTCCTGTGGTCAAGGTGACCTGGGTTTGAATTCTGTCGCCTACATCCCTGACATTCCACTGTCCCCCAGTGAGTGACTTCAGAGGGAACCCAGCCCCTTCCTCATGGCCATAGACACACATGGCTGGGCCAACGGACCTAAGGGAATACCTGAGAGCCAGTGGGGCTGCTGCCCACAGCTCTGGCCAGCCTGGACCTCCGTGGGTGGGCCTCAGCCCTTCTTCCCACCCTCGACAAGGAGCAGGGGTGTCATGGTTGACACACTCTCTCCCCTCCTTCTAGGGAGGCAGGTTGTAATTGGAGCTGCATGAGATGGGGGGTTTCCCTATGTAGGGTCACCTGTGCCCCCATCACACCACTATGGCCACTCACAGCCCCTGCCCCAGGCTCCTGGAAAACATATCTGTGTGTCTCCAGGTAGAGGGGCAAGCTGAGAGCAGCAGCCACTTACAAGTCGGAGGGAGGAGGCACCCAGTGCCAGCATCTCCTCTCTGACTCCCCCTTGTCCAGATGGGGCCTGGGCCCACAGGGAGGCAGAGTGCAGGGGCATGACTGGGCCTTCAGAGCTGATGGGTGCCCTGAGCAGCCCTTCCACCAACAACCTTGACCAGATCTTCTAATCTCTCTGCGGCCTAATGTCCTTACCTATAAAAAATAGATAATAATAGAACTTACTTCACAAATGTGTCTTAAGGATTAAGTGTTAGTAAAATAATGTACTCTAAGTGGGCAGGGCAGGGGCTGGCACACAAAGGATAACAAATGGTCGTCTCACCTCCCCACGGTTCTGGCATCGTTCTGCGTCTCAGAGCAGAAATCGAGCCTGTGTTAATGTCAGACACACACACAAAAGTTACCAACTGTCCCTGTTTTGTTTGCATTTCTGGGGTAAACTTTCTTTATGGTTGCTTCACTTAATAATAGCTAACATTTCTGTGGCACTTGCTAAGTGCCAGGCACTGTGACCAGGACTTGACATCTATTACCCTACTTTCACAACACCCCTAGGAGGTACAAATTCTCATTGTATTCATGTTACAGGTGAGGAAACAGAAGCAGGGAGAGGCTGCTCCTTGTATAGGATCAGGGGCAGAGCTGGGGAGTCAGACTCAGGAACTGGGGCTCACCATGCTCCACTGAACATTAAAGTGGTCTGTCCATCCATCCATCCCTAACTGAACAACTGAGCCAGGCACTGCTTCAGACACTAGAGCTAGAGGCAGTGAATGGAGTAGATGACGCCCTTCCTTTTGTGCAGCTCGCAGTCAAGTACAGAAAGAAAACCACATGGCAGTGCCAGCTTCTGGGATCCCATATCCCTGAGCTCCCTCTCTTTTGCTCGTGACACTTTTTGGACAAGCTTCCAACCAACCAACAATGTGGAGATTCTTCCAATGCTCACCTACTGCCAACTTCTCCCCGGCTCACTCCCTCCAGCCTAGGACTGAAGCCAGTGACCTCCCCAGGGTGGGAGTAACCACAGGGCCCAGATAGTATAGACTGTGGCCCCTCCTTCCCAGGGGATTGCAGTGGGAAAGGGGCAACAGGAGCGGGTGGTGAAACCCGTACCCCTGTTTCTATTATATGATCCTTCCTCACTCCTTTGTTCCCCCTAACTCTTTGTAGACGCCCGGAGAAGCAGGCAGATGTTGGCAACATCTGGGCCACTGTTATACCGGCAGCAAGTGGCTCTGGGCTGCCATTGGAGAAAAGAAGCTGTTAGTGTTGGGAATGATAATAAAGGGCTAATAACATTTGCACAGTGTTCTCTCCTGTTTCAAGAGACATTCTGACGCAGTCCCACCCGCATTCATTTGCCCAAGCAATGCAGACAGCAACTCTCTGAAAGCCAACGAGAACCACTTCCATTCTTAGAAGACAAAACCAAGGCTCAAAGAAGTTAAGCTTCCTGCCCAAATCAAAGAACATCAAGATGTGTGACTTTAGACTGGTGCTCCATTCTCTGTGCCAGGCTCAGGCAGGGGCTGTGAGTGTAAAAACAAATGTAGCCTTTTCTCTATACTTAAAGAGGTTACTAGGTTCCAGGAATGGCATCACATGGTTAGTGGCTTACCTCATTTACTTCTCTCAACACTATGAGATAAGCATGACAGGTGTTCCCTGACTTACAATGGGGTCATGATAAACCCATCATAAATTGAAAAAATTATGAATTGAAAATGCATTTAATACCCCAATAAACCCATCATAAAAGTTGAAAATCCATTAAGTCAATCCATGGTAAGTCTGTTTTCATTCTCTTTTTATGGATGCAGAAGTTGAGACTCAGAAAGGTCAGGCAATCTGCCTATGGTCACACTGGTGACTAAGATGGGCTGCCAGGGAAGTGTGTGGTCCAGTGACTCGGTCAGAAGCACCAGGCCATCAGCTTCCTTGTCTTGTCCTCCTCACAAACTGTGTGATGCTCTTAGTAAGTGACAGAGCCAGGATTTGAATCCCAAAGCCAGTCAACTCTGGGTGTGACTGCGTGTATAATGAGGAAAGGAAACCGGGAAGAATTCAAGGACGTGGAACGGAGCCTGGAGTAGGATTCTTTCAGAATAAAGAAAAGGGCATTAGAGGCTGAAGCAATACCTGTAACGGGTTACGCTTGGCGTGTTCCCAGAACATGCGGTTGGCATGGCTGGAGCAGAGTGAGGGGAGGGAGAGCAGAAAGACATGAGATTGGGGGTGGGCCCAGACAGCAGAGGGCCAAGAACCCAGGCAGTGAGAATTATTAAGTGCAGTTGCTATAAATTCAGAACAGACACTGGAACTACCCTTAGATAAACCTTCTTACAGACCTGCCCTTTAGTCTTCGTCTGTCTTCAACTACGTGAGCCAGTTTTCCCTCCTTGATAAGGATCTTTGAAAGGGTCTCTTGAGCTTATTGTAAATCCAATTCCCATTTTGCAGATGGGGGTCTGAAACCCAAAAAAAAGAAAGAGGTTTACCCAAACTCACGCAGCACATTAGGGACTTGACTTAGGGTCCATCCCAGGCTTTCTACCTCCCAGGCAGAGACTGTTCAGCACCCCACGCCTTATTCCCTCAGCCTTCATTTTCTGCACATCATGAGGCTTTAGTGTAAGGCTCACACGCGCTCACTGCCTGCCAGAGTTCTGCTCACAATGCTCCTTTCCATGTGAGCCTGTCTGGACTTCCCCTTTGTCCACCATAAACGAGCCACTCAAGATGAGAGGGAGAGGAGGACGATTCTCTCTATGCCAGCTGCTCTTTCCAGGCCTGAGGCCATTCAATGCCAGTGGGACCAACAGCTCTGAAATGAACTGAGACAAATAAACAAAACTCCACTGAGGTGAATTTGTCCTTTTGATGCTTTTCAGAGTTGACACAGTAGCTCCTCGGAGGCTGCATGACTCAGGAGCTCTTTCTAATGGATGAGTTTGGCTATGTTTTTAACTAGAAGAAACTTTGACAACTGCACTCCTACAAACCAGGAGTACCTTCTAAAGGACCCATCTGGTTTCATGCAAGCTAGAGGTCAATTTGACATTTATATCACTGCGAGCGGTGAGAACCTTGCAGAGACCCAAACACAAATACCCACAGAACCTATAAATGGGGAGGCGAGCAGGGTATAGTAAAAGATATGATAGGGAGTGGCAGGGACTGTGGCAAACTAGAGAACATGTGATCTTTCCAAAGAGGTATTGCTACTGAAATTCAGCCAGCAGTCACCATCCAAGAATGTGGACCAACTGGGCAAAACATGCAACATGCAGTTTTCGCACATATACACACACAATTTATATTTTCCTATGAGATATGACTTTGAAATTTTTGGCAACCCAATAGATAGCCCTATAGATAAAATGAGACTCCTCCATGGCCTAGATATGGACTGGGGTTCCCAGTTTACAACCTCTGTTCTACAGGGTCCAATTAGTTTCATTTAACTTGGAGCTACCTTTGACATTCACATTACTATAAGTCCTGCTGGAGCATGTTTCCCATTTGGAATGGTTCCCCTGGACTGAGCCGACATCCTCCCAAGCATTCCTATAGATCGCTGGACTGAAAATTGGCAAGTTTCCACCTAGAGGCTATAACCTATAAATATATCTCAAAGCTCCGTTCCTTTTACTCTCTGCTGGTGGATATAATTGAGTTTCTCCCCATACCAAATGAGCTCCAGGTCCTTAGTACTTGATGTATTTAATGGAAGAAAGTCAGGAGGAGTCTGGAAAAGCAAGGATAACACAGAGATAGAACAGGGATACGCTGGCTGGAGGGATAAAGGTTTTATCACCTCTTATCAGAAGGAAAAAAATGTAAGTAATGCAACCATCTCACCCTCTGGGTGATAAATGCTCTACGTTACCCTGGACCCTGCCCCGCCACAGACATGCAGGTGGCCTTGGAGACCGGGTTAAGGCCTCAGCCACTGCTGGGAGTCAATTCTCAAGATCACGCAAGTGGGCCTAAGGATGATTGCAGGTGATATCTGGTTGAAAAAACAGCCCTCCCGGAGACATGATAGGGAGACTTTCCTAATGGAGGCCCTCAGTACATATTATGTGGTCCCTGTTGGTGTGTGGAACCAGCCAAGCACCCCTGGGGCTGCCCAGAGTAAATGCTGGTCTCAGAATCCCACGGGCAACTCTGTGTGTTTCCTCTGTGTGGCTCCGCGGAGGAAGGACACTAACTCCAGCCTTCTAGTTTGCATGTTGATTCATTCACTCTTTCATTTATTCATTCATTCAATAAATATTAAGTAATTCATCGTTGTTATCATCAGCATAATCATCATCATCACCACCATAATCATCACTGTAATTTATTTAGAGTCTTCTATTTCCCGGGCACTTTGCATTTGCATAGATAATTCCCTTCAATTCCTACAGGAAATCTGCAAGGAAAGTATTGCCGTCCCTCTTTCCTAATAAGGAAACCGAGGCTCAGCAAGGTCATGTGATATGGCCAAAGTCGCATATCTACAAAGCAGCAGAGCTGGGGTGTGAAACTAGGTTGTCTGGCTCCCTAGCTGTGGTTTTCTCACTACAAAACACTGCCTAATAATTGTATAGCACTTTGTTGTGTGTTAGAAAGCAATTCTTTGATTCTCAGAACTGAGCACAGATTGAATTATGCTTATTTTACAGAAGAGAAATTGAGTATCAGATAGGTTAAGCAACTTGCCAGAGGCCACACAGCAATTAAGCAGTTCTCAAACATAGGCCTTCTCATGCCAAGCCCAGAATTGTTTAAAGTAGGATATAATACCCATGTCTATAATTCCTTCAGTGGTAATGACAACCATTAATAATCCTGGAAGTTATCAATTATTGATGCCTTCCTATGTGCCAGAAGCCCTGCTAAACACTTTCTTAGAGTTCACTCATTTAATCTTCATAACCATCCTATAAAGTCAGTGTGACTATTACCATAATAAAGACACTGGGCTCAAAAAGTTAAATAACGCTTGCACGCTGTACAGCTGGTAAATAGCAGAGCCGGCATTCATACCAAGGTTTATCTGAGCCTTATTCTTACCCTCTCCCGTGATGTACAAAGAAAACCTTGTGAAGGATAATGAAGCTGATTCAGACCCAGACACACTGTCATATACTTTAAGGTGACAACCCGATATGCATGCTCCTTTCCTTAGGAACTGACCCTGATTTTATTTGAATCAGTACATACATATCCAGCTCACGACTGCATTTGGGACAGGCGACTAAGATCTGGCCAATGAGATGTATGTGTGTGTATTGGGAGGAACTTTCTACAAAACTCCATAAAGGGAGCACCCTCGTCTGGGAGACACAGCTCATTTTCCCTTTCTCGTTCCCCTCTTCCTGTTGTTTGGAGCTTGAACATGATACCTGATTTTGCTGCAGCCATCTTGGACCGTGTGGATAGATGCCTCACCTTAGGATGGTGAGAAAGAAAGAAAAGAAAGGAAAGAAGGAAAGACAGAAGGAAGGAAACATGGCCTAAGTCCTAGAAGACACTGTGGAGCTGCTCTACCAGGCCTGGCTCTCCGATCATCAAACTTGCTTTACGTGAAAGAAAAATAAATTTCACCTTGTTTAAGGTGCTATTATTTTGGCATTTTTAGTTATATGCAGCCACATCTAACGCTAATGAATACAGATCTACCCTCAAGTAGCTCACAGTCCTACAGGGAAGATGAATATGCAGAAAACAGATCATGATACAAGTAGGAGGTGGCTACGGCCCTGAGCAAAAGCGAGAAAATAGCTCCATTCATCCTTCCGTGGCCTCCACGGTAATGGCCCTGACAGCAAAATCCACAGGCCAGGGCGTGCTCTCCGTGTAATGGCAATGGATAAGCTGTCTGTTCTGAAAGGCGAAAGCATCCATTTCAATTAGATGTGCCCAGTGCTAGGATTGTAACCAATTAATCCTGCCCATCTGAAGGCTGATTAGTTGGAATATTTGGGTGAATGGATAATAACAGGCTAATAAGCCTGCTATCCGAATGCCGCCGCACGTCTTTTTTGACACAATATTGTGGATGCATTTGCAGCATCTGTGACTAATCTTCAAGTGGCGGGAGGCCCAGTTTGCAGAGCAGCAGAGGGACAGGGCTCAGGGCTGCCGGGGTCTCGGCAGATGGAGCCTGCTCCTCTAGTCCTCGGCTTCTGTGTTTGGACCCAGTCACCCCAGGCTCTTCCTCTAACAGCCTTCTGCTTCCTGAGAGGCAGAGAGCTCAATGCAGCTAAGGGGACTGGGTGCAGGGCTGGGAGGCACGAGGTCTCAGTTATAGTTTCAGGTACATCCCGAATGCACTGGGTGACTCGAGCATGTCTCCTCCTCTCTACAGCTTTCAGTTGACTCATTTGTGTTACTCACAATCATCTTGAAACAAACAGTCTCATGTCTGCCTCCTGGTATTTGCACACAGTCTCCCAGCCGAGTACCTTCTTTCCCACCCCTCTCTGCCTAGTTAACTTCTTCCCACTCTTTAGGTCTCTGCTGCCTTCTGGAAAAATCTTCTCCAGCCACCCCTCGCCTAGGACTCTGTGCTTCCCATATCCTAATAAACACTGCATGAGTATTTCCTAGCCCACCTCCTAAGCTCCGTGATGACAAAGGTCACGTCTGATTGTTGACAATTATACCCCTGATACCTGGCATCGTGCATGGCACAAGGAAGACAAAATAAAAATATGCTTGCGAAAGCCTCATCCTGCCCATTCCACCAAACTGAGTAAGAGGCAAATGGAATCTGGGACTGAAAAAAAAAATAAAGCTGTTTTGCAAACCTCTAAATTGATACACAAATGTGAGGAATTAAGAGTAATGAAAAAGTCCTTGAAGGTACAGAAAGAAGCATTTCAATTTTTCCAAGAGATTCACACTTGCTCAATGTGTCACCAATAATTACTCTAGCTTTTCCTTCCCTCATTTGTTGTAATTAAGACATAGTGTTTTCATTAGGGGAGAAACCAAGGCTTAGAGCAACAGAAATCGCGTGGGGTGCAAACCCAGGCACCACGGCACACTAGTTGTGCGGCCAAGGACAAGCCACGCAGCCCTCTGAGTCTCGGCGTCCTGCTCCGTACAGTGGAATGGAAATCTCCACCGCTGAGCTCATAGGTTGTTGTGAGAATCAAACAGAGTTAATGCGTGTAGAATGGCTTGTAATTTGTAAAATGCTATGAAATTGTCAGTTCGATAGCTTCCTGCTGGCAGCTCGCCCAAACAGGCAGTGGATATTGGAACTCGGATTTTTGATCCCTAAATCCTGGGGATGAGGACGGAGGTAAAGGAGAACATGGGGTGTCAGACACGTTTCTTCATCTAATTCACTAAATGTTTACTGAGCATCCAGGGTGTGCGAGGTGCTGTGCTAGACACCAGGGCATGAGAGGCAGATCAAATGTGTCCTTCCTGCAAAGTCCTTCCAGTGTGGTGGGGAGGGGGTGAAGGGGACAGGCAGGGGGACACATCGTCACCAGAGGGCAGGGGTCTCTGCAGAGCTGTGAGTTCCTAGAATGGGGCGCAGGTGGACACTGGCCCTGGAGCGATGGTTCAAACATGACCCCGAAGGAACATCCGGAACAGGTGAAGGATTCTGCCTTGTGAGGGATCTCGAACAGGAAAGCAACAAGGTCAGATTTACCACTTGAAGGAACATTCTGGAAATAGGCAAGGAGGCAGGTCTTCCTGATGAGGAAGATCGTGACCAGCGGCTGGTAGAGTCTACCCAGAGTTTTGGAAAGAAGAATGAAAAAAGAAAAATCATAACAGAACGGGAGAGAAAAATAAGAGGGAATCAGGAAGGACTATGAATTGGAGATATGAGGAGAGAATGTCTAATAAGAAACTCGTAAAGATAAAATCGGAAAAGCAAGGATGAACGGCTCGTCTCCTTATCTTAAGGCCTTTCAAGGCCATCTGCTGCCTACACCGTTCGTCACTCAGGCTGCCCTCCCGACTGTAGGACGGAAACCCACCTAACGCAACTCCCGGATGTCACTGGGGAAGCCCCAGGGAGCAGAGGGACAGCAAAGACGTGAGTTCTTACCCAGCTCTAGGGCAGCCCCACAGGGTGAGCAAGTGGCCTCACGAACCTGCAGTTCCTTCCTTTGTAGTAAGGGGGCAGCAGCACCCACCTCACAGGTACGAGGTTCTTGGGAATAGGATAATTTGTCCCAGACAGATAGAGTCTGGAACAAATCTGGGTTTCTGATGTATGCCAGCAGCCCACACCGCTAAGGGATCGGGCCTGAGGTCTGGGTATGCTATCCTTTCGGATATAAACAAAAAAGCCTCATTTCTGAAGTGGGAGGAGAGGGAGAAGGCAGTGTCTCCAGTGCCTGGCACATGGCCCTGGGGTGCAGCAGCTGTTTCTAAGACACAACCCATGGGTGTGGCCGTTAATACAGACAACCCCTTTAATCATGAGCAGCATGGTGCACAAAGCCCTTTAACACAGGACATCTCAGGTGTACCCCTCAGAGACTCCTGCCCAGTGGCTCTGCTAGTCTCAGCATCCAACCAACAAGGAAAATGAGGCCCGAAGGTGCTCAAGTGTATTCACGGACACTATTGTGTGAGGTCTAT
Organism: Propithecus coquereli; assembly: GCF_000956105.1. Lineage (NCBI taxonomy): Eukaryota > Metazoa > Chordata > Mammalia > Primates > Indriidae > Propithecus > Propithecus coquereli. The sequence goes on along the minus strand of NW_012155173.1, from coordinate 6,835,782 downwards.
TTACCTAACACTGTCATGTGTCTGCCAATGTGCCAGGCTCTGGCAGGAGAACAAGATATAGTTTCTGTGGGGCTACAGGCAGGAGGATGGGCACCTGGACTACTCAAAGTTCAGTGTTATGGTGGAAGCAAGCTTAGGATGGTGTGTACACACTTAGGATGGTTATGCAGTTCAGACAGCGGAGATGACAAAGGCCACAAAGAATTCTTGCAGAAGCTGAAACTTAAGTTGAATCATAAACAATGAATAGTAGCTACTCTGGCATAAATACAATCAAATAAAAAGAGGAGTGAGTGTTCCAAGTAGAGGGAATAGTATGAACAAAGACTTTCCAGTTAGAACTTCCTAGAGCATCTTAGATGCTACAAGGAGTTGACAATGTCTACTGTAAACATAAAATGTGAGGTTCAGAGTGGTGGGAGATGTTGAAGTTGCCTGTTTGAGATCTTAGCGAGCCTCCGAAGTGAGTCAGTTGTGCTAGGTTAATTGTTAAAGGCACAGGGCATCCCAGGCAGGGTGATGACTTGAACAGATGTATGCTCAGTGACTGGGCTGGCACCTCAGCCCTCGTCCAATGTTGTTGGACATCAGCAAGATACATCTGTGTTGATTGTACCTTTCTAGGACAGAAGCAGAGTTTCTGCATAGTTTGTGTCATGTATTTGTTCAAAAAGCAGAAAGATCATGCAGTCCAGACCCCAAACAACCCATGCAGAGAGGGTAAAAGACATGGAAGGGATGGTCCAACAATCTGCTTTTACATTCAAGGTCAGAAACTCCCATGTTCTCTTTGAAGCACCTGGTGTTGTGTGCGCCGGACTTCACTTGGGCTGCCTCGCTGCTGATGGTGAGATCTGGGGCAAGGCTCTTCATTCTCCAGGCCTCAGTTTCCCCCATCTGTACAATGGGACAATCAAGCTAGTAGATAGTTGTGGTTGCATCCACCTCTGGCATAAGGCAGGTCTTATTCTCCAATGAACTTTTCAATGAGTGTTTAAAACATTTGTCCTCACAACCAACTTCTGTAAGTCATATTTGTAAGACAAGGAAAGAACATAGCTGTGGCTTGAAAACCCACAACTGCTGATGTCCTATAAAGTTCTTCAAGTAGCTACTTGGCAAGAAGAAGAAGAAAGAAAAATAGGGCACTAACACCCAGAAGAAAGAGAGGGAAAAAAGGATCTGTGGGAAGGCTATTCTCCCCAGTCTTACATCTCAAAGTCACAGAGAATGTTGGCAGCTTTTTTCTGTCCTTTCTGTTTAATCTCACATCTGCCTCCCTGCAACCTGTCCTCCTTCCTTTCCTCGGCTGAGTACTTGAAAGTGAAGGCTTTATTTTCACTCTAATCCTCCTTTCACAGATTGTCCAAACTGGAAAGCCATTTACGATCATTTTGCCCAGAGGTTTTCAAACTTTATTTCATAGCAGAACCCTTTGCTCAAATGAAATTTTACACTCAAAGGCCAACATACAAAACGTATAAAGGGACAATTTCTCTAAGCGTGAGGGTGCAGCGCTGTGCGTGCTGTTCCTTTCTTCGCCCTCCCCCACCCTCGCCCTTGGCGCTGAGGCACCCCCACAAATCCCCAAGGTTCCAAGGGCCACGACTTAACCACTGACCTTGACTTTTCTTTTTTTCCATTTTAAAGATGGAGAGAGTGAAACCCAGACTTAAGAGGTCACTTCCTCAAGCTGCTCTGCTGGAAGACAACAGAGTTGGAGCCAGAATCCAGGTCTCTGGGTCTTTTGTGTCCAAGCTTGTTGGGATCGCAGCCCCAAGGGACCTCAAGGTGATAGTCTCACCAGAGTATGTCATCATCTCCTCATCTTCTTTCTCCCTTGCTGGAGAAACTCACTAACCGCCCACACTCAGTGCCAGCCCTGCTTTTTGGAAGCAAATGCGTCAGTTTCACCAGATGTGGCAGATACAGTCTCTGTACCTGGGACTTTTCCATGGGCTCTTGCCCCCACAGGGACTTCTGAATCCAGGTGGGACCAAAAGGTTTCCTATGAACTTCCCCTACGTCCAACTATACACATGCACACACATGCACACTCACATGGATCAACAGTCTTTAGTGATGCAGACATAGGAACTGGCAGAGCCAGCAATGGACTAGGAGTCAGAAGACCAGGTTTGGGTGCTGGTCCCATTCTTTTCAACCTAGCTGACCTTGTTTGACATAGTTTCTTTTGCCATCATGGTCTCTGACCTCCTACCTCACAAGTTTGTTGTAAAGATCAAATGAGATCATGGAGACAGACTGATACCTGTAAAGTATAAATACTTCATACAGGTAAGGAATGATTTTATTTGGTAAAATTTTCATCATTTTTCCTTGGACAGGACATTTGCATCAGTTAATCCTTAACAAATATTTCCATTTTTCTATTAATTTATTAATGGATGGTTTTTTGAAGAAGACTTACTCTAATCATTATTTGATCTTGCCTTCTACCGAAACCATTCATTTATTAATGTCTTCATTTAACAAACACTCACGTATAAAATGATAGGATTTGTCTTTAGAAAGCTCATGCTGGTAGCACTGTGGAGAATGAATCAGAGAGACACCAATCTGGAAGCCAGGAGAACAGTGAAGAGGCAGCAGCACCAATCCTTGCAGGGAAGATGACGGTCTAGACCAGGCAGGAGTAAGAGGGATGGAGACGAAAGGCCCTCAAAGGGCCCGGAGTATCAGACAGACAGACCACCAGACAGACCACCAGCCTGAGTCCGGAGCCCACTAAAAGAAGAGGTCATAGAAGAAAGGACACATCTCTGCGAAGGTAGAGCTGTTCTCATTTCTGAATATGACACATGAAAGTGGCTAGAACAGTCTCTCAAATTAAATTTCTTCAGAACAGCCTCTGATAAAATTATATTCTCCATGGGTTGCAGGAAAAGTGTCTTCAGAAAAGGAAAAAGGAGATTTTTGCATTGCCTAATGACAATGGGGATGAATGTCTTAATCATATGGAAGTCAAGTCCAGGCTCATTTGATAGTCAGAGAGACAGATTTCTCTGAGAGGAGAGAGCCTTATCCCTAAGGGACAATAGGCTGCCCTTGGACAGCAATTTCAGCCCCCTCACTCGGAGCACACACCTGCCCATCTGTGGCCGGAACTCTAGAGGCAGAAACAAAAGGTGGTGGTTTTCATTCCAACAAAGCCTGGACAGAACTTAAGAAGAAGCCACAAATACCCAGTTTGATTGCATTCCTTTACTTTCTCATTCATTCATTTAATCAATTAATCCATCAGAGAATCATTCAACTAATACTTCCTGAAATCCTCAAAGTGCCAGACACAGAACTACCACCAAGGACAGAGCGAGAAACAGGACAGATGTCCACATGGTGCAAATGGCCCAGTGTTTCCTGACTACATCCTTTGCACAAGGCCATTAAAAAAAAAATCAAATCACCATTAGGTTGTTAGAGTGTTTTATATTTGCAAGGGACTAGATATGTCTTGTACTATTTAATCAGCAACTCTATGAGGCAGTTATCATCACCCTCATTTGTCAAATAAAGAAGCTGAAGCTCAGCAAGGTTTAGGAATTTGCAGAGACGAGGCAGCCTGGGCCGTGGGAGCATGGATTGAAACCTGCATCAGGGATTTTTGCAGCCTCTTACCTTTGCAGAAATAGATGTCTGAAGTCAGACAAGCCCTGGAGTAAACCCACCCCGGCTTCACAACAACGTGCACTTAGAACGGTGCCGGCTCTCGGTATGTGCTACATGATGTTATCTGTTGCTGTTGCTATTATTGATTAGGCAAGGTCTTCACCTAGGAGTCACACCATCCTCCTCTGGGAAATGGGAACACTGATGCATTGCGGAGTTTTGATAAGAATTACAAAGATGTAAAGAGATGATGCAGATTGTGTCCAGTTCACTGCCTGGCACATTGGGTGGTCACCGGTAGCACCATGGCTGAGGGGGCTCCTGCAGCCCTGTAGGGAAAGCCAAGGCCTGGCCATAGCAGAGGCCCCTGATGAGGCTTTTTTTCCTCTCCATACCTCGGTCTGTTGGTTCTGAGGACCACGGGGATCTCCCAGATCTGTTCTGCCATCCCTCGTTTCTCTCCAGCAAGAGGAAGGCAGGAGAGGAGTGGAGGAGGTGCGAGGTCATGAAGCTAGGAATAGCTATGCCCTCCAGAATGCCCTGTGGCAATCAGAGCTGCAGGCTAGGGGCATGCCCAGAGACATTTCTGTGGCCGCCATCCTGCTGAAAAGCTCCCCGGGGCCAGAGAAAGAGCAGGTATGTCAGGAAGCCAGTGACTCCAGTCGACCTGGACATCGTCACCAAGAGAGGAAGGGACCTCCATTTAGAGAGGGCCCACTCTGCCAAACCTCTGCCTCCTGCTTTGCCTGTCTTCCCCATTCTTCTTCCCATCACATCTCTAAAACGAGCAGGGATTACTTGCTCCATTTAAGAACACGGAATGGAAGCCAGGGAATTCCAACAACAGGTGCTGGCTGTAGCTGTTCCTCTGACCAGACAATATTGGATGTCTGTGTCACAGCAGCCACGAAGGGGGAACTGGGGCACAGTGTGGGGACAGGTTGGGGTGCAATGACTTCCAGTCCTAGAGGTCAGGACAGGACAACCGGCCAATGGAAATACTGTTACCTGAGTAGTTCCTGTGCCTTCTCCCCCCAACCCCCATACAGCAACGCAGCCAGAGGATCTTATCCCCACTGATCACCAGCTTAAGGAAGCTTTCTGAGTCTGAAAGCTCACGGCCTGCCTACATCACCTGCCCCCAGCAGCCTCTTAAGATGCTTAGAGAGCTTGGAGCTCTTGAGTCTGACAGAGGTGGGGTGAGGGCCAGCTCTGCTTTTATTGAGTTACACTTCCTTGGGCAAATGACTCTGCCTTTTTGAGCCTCACATTTTCCCATCTGTCAAATGGGGGCATAAATAGCTACCTTAGAAGGATGGCGTGAGGAATAAATGACAAGATGCATTGAAACACATAGGAAGCATTCATTCAGTGGCAGTAATTGAGAATGTGGGGTCATAATGATGAAGGCTATCACTTATTGAGGATTTGCTATGTGCCAGGCCCTGTCCTAGATGTTTAAGTCCTGATTAATACCCTTAAGTAGCAATTGTTGCTATTATTGATACATTTCCTTAAATTTGCTACACACTTCAGCTACCATGTCTTTGTAGGGACTACTGCACCAAAACCCAGAGTCTCCTTGGCCACGTGACTTGACCAACAGATCCTGAGCATCTGTGAAGGGCCGGACTCAGGGCTAAAAGCTTAGTGTCAACTTAAGTTGCGAAACAAAGGCATGGCTGACCACCGTAAAATTAAGCAGTGGCATTTAACTTATGTCCCATTGGAGCCCACAATAATAGATACATACAGTTGTACCTATTTGTATATACATATATAATTGACCTAAAACTTTTACACACAATAATATTGCTTGTCCATACTACAATGGATGTTTGTTTGGGTCTATTCTATTCTATTTTGGTACATTTATTCTATATCATTTTTTATTCTTTTCAGTCATATATTTCATTCTGTTCCGGTCCATTCTGTTTCTTTCCATTGCATTCTGTTCTATTACTTCATATTCCATTCCATCCTAGTATTGTATGCCCCCTCCTATTTCCCTTAAAAACACTTGCCGTGAGGCTCTAAATATTTCATGAGTTATTAAATGGTTTCTACCTATCTCTCAAAAAGTACTGATATAAAGAAGCTGTTTTCCAGTTAGTTACAGCTGAGAAACCCTCTTGAAATTAAATCCTAGTTAATGCTAGTATGTTACACATAAATAATTGAAGTTCCACTGGCTGAAGAAGGGTGGGGGGCCGGAACTGATTGGTGGCTTCCCCCATTCTAAATACTTAGAAATTCGTGAGGACTATTGAGGGCTGATATTAATTACAAAGAGCCCCCTCTAGGCTTCTAGAGAGAGTGCTTCAGAGAAAGGATGGAAGGGGAGATCATTTAAATTTTTAACTCATTTAGTTTCTTTGTGTATACTTACTGGATGCCTACTGTGTGTCAGGCCTAGAGCTAGGGCTAGGATGGGGCAGCAAACAAGACAACTGTTATTCTCACTAAGGTTATATTCAATGTCTACCATGTACTAAAGCATCTTGTGCACAGCACCGCATTAACCCCCCCTGTTCCCTTAAGAGATTATGTGTGCTAAACCCATTTTAAAGATAAAGCAATAGGCTCAGAAGTAGCCTAAGGTCAGTCACCGATAAATGTCAGAGAAGAAATGTAAACCCGGGTTGATGAAATCCCAGATTCTTCTAGTGGGGACAACCTGTGAAAGGCTCAGAGAGGAGGTGGTTTCTGAGATGAGCGTGACTGTAGATGAAGGACAGTCCTGCCCCTGCCCCTGAGAAAACAGGACAGTGTGAGCAAAGTACAGGAAGGAGACTGGGACTGTGAGGCTGGTGGGGACAATGTGGAGGAGCCGTATTTGGCTGGAACACAGGACTCGTGAGAGAGAGAGAGGGCTGCCCTGGCTCCTGGAGGTGATGCAGCGTGCGGGGAAGGGAGGAGGAAGGGGGCTCAGCCCCTCTAGAGCAGCACCTGGTGCAGGGCCTCCACGGCAAGTCCCGCACAGAAGGGCAGGCTGGACAGGCCTCTGCCAGGGATGGAGCTTCAGCGTCCATGAGGAAAGGGCACAGCTTATGGCAGGAAAAACTTACTCCATTGGAAACACGCATCTAGAGATAACCACCTATCCAAAAGAAAGCATATTTGGTCTGAATTAAAATGATGCCCACGAAAATAAAATCCTCCCATTTGGATCACTGACAAAATACTGCCTCGTTCTCTATTTCGTTTTATGCACACACCAGGCCTGTGAGGTAGGCAGGGAAGGAATGACCGTTTCCCCCTATTTGATGATGGGGAAATAAGGACTGAGAGCAGCAGGGCCCAGCTTACAGTGCAGCCTCTCCCAGGACTCACCTTACACCTCATGCCTCTTTATCCCATGCCTTCCAGGGAACCTATTCCACTTTCCTTGTGCAGAGGCTGCTACGAAAGTGGGGCAGCACGTATTTCGATTCCTGGAATCCAGAGGCATCTGCAGCTGGCACAATCCTCAGAAATACCCCTCCAAGCTTGGGAAGAGGATAAAGGGACCTAGTATTTATTGAGTTCCACTAGCTGCCACATACGCTGGATAATTCATTCAGTCATGAAATTGGTTTAGGTGCTTAGACTTCCATCTTAAAGGTAAAGCAACTAAGGCTTAAAGAGGTTAAAACACTTGGCAAGGTCATATAAGCAATGAGTGGAAGAGGCTGGACTTGAACTTAGGTCTGGTTCACTCACGAACCCCTTGTTCATCTCACTATTTCGTCATGTCCCTTGACTTAAGATTTAATAATGGCGAATCTAAACCTTGCTAAAGTAGCATAAAAATGGAGGAGAAAGGGAAAAAGAAGAAATAAAGAAGGAAAAGGAAAATCCAAAAATAAGAAGTAGCAGCTGCTCCAGATAAGAAGGAATCAGCGAAAAAACTCTGGAAGTACGAAGAACCAGAGTGAAAGGTCACCCCAAAAGCGAACACCAGTTCTCTAGCAATGAATACCAACCAAAATCAGAATATTGAAATGAGAGATAAAGAATTCCAAATGTGGATTATAAGCAAGCTGAATTTTTGAAATACAAGAGAAAATGAAAAACCAACACAAAGAAACCACAAAAAAAATCAGGAAATGAATGAAAAATTTACTAAAAAATTGAATTATTTTTAAAAAATCAAATAGAAGTTCTGGAAATGAAAAATTCATTCAAGGAAATACAAAACACAGTGGAAAGTCTTAGGAATAGGCTAGACCCAGAAGAAGAATGAATCTCAGAGCTTGAAGACAACACTTTTAAATTAAGTAAGTCAGTCAAAAATAAAGAACAGAGAATTAAGAGGAAGGAACAAAGCCTACAATAAATATGGGATTATGTAAAGAGGCCAAACATAAGAATTACAGACATCCCTGAGGGTGAAGAAGAAATCACACAAGGGTTGGAAAAACTATTTGAAGGAATAATAGAGAAAAACTTCCCTGGTGTTGCTAGAAATCTAGATATTCAAGTACAAGAAGCCCAAAGGACACCTGGGAGAGTCATTGCAAAGAGGCAATCATCATGACACATAGTCATCAGACTGGCCAAAGTTAACACGAAGGAGGAACTCCTGTGAGCTATAAGGTGAAAACATCAGATAACTTACAAAGGAAAACCCATTAGGCTAACTGCAGACTTCTAAACCGAGACCTTACAAGCTAGAAGGGATTGGGGCCCCATCCTCAGTCTTCTTAAGTAGAATAATGGCCATCCTAGAATTTTGTATTTTGCAAAACTAAGTTTCTTATATGAGGTAGAAATAAAAACTTTTTTCAGACAAGCAAACACTGAGAGAATTTGTGAAGACCAAACCTGCCCTGCCGGAAGTACTCAGATCTTCATTATACATTGATCAACACAATAGAAACCCACCAATGTAAAATTACCCAAAAGCTAAAGCTCAGAAACCATATAAAATAATGGCTCAAGAGGTAAAACAAAGCATCAAGGATCTACTCAATAGGAAGAATAGAAATGCATCCTATTTATCAATCCTTTCAATAAACATGAATGGCTTGAATTCCCCACTCAAGAGACATAGACTGGCAGATTATATAAAAAATACAAGCCAAGTATCCGCTGTCTCCAGGAAAAACATCTAAGCCACAATGACTCAATCAGACTCAAGGTGAAGGGATGGAAAAAAAATATTCCATGAAAATGGAAATCAAAAGAAAGCAGCTGTAGTCTTTTTCATATCAGGTAACATAGACTTCAAATCAACAATGGTACAGAAAGACAAAGAGTGTCATTATATAATGGTAAAGGGAGGAGTCTATCAAGTAGACATAACAATCCTAAATATTTAAGCACCTAACACAAATGCACCCAGATTCATAAAGCAAACCTTACTAGACCTAAACAAAGAGATAAAGAGCAACATTGTAATCCTGGCGACTTCCAACACCCCACTGATAGAACTGGACATACCCTCCAAGCAGATAATAAATAAAGACACACTGGGGACTTAAATGGGACTCCAGAGCAAAAGGTCCTAACAGACATTTACAGAACATCCTACCCAAAACTACTGAATATATTAATACATTCTTCTCATCAGCACATGGAACATTCTCTAAGGCAGATCACATCTTAGGCCACAAAACATGTCTCAACAAATTCAAAAAAATAGAAATGATACCAAGTATCTTCTCAAACTATAATGGAATAAAATTCCAACTCAAACAAAAACATTCACTTCTACACAAATTCATGGAAATTAAACAACCCACTGCTGAATGATTATTGAGTCAAGGGGGAAATTAAGGTGCAAATCAAAAGATACCTGAAACTAAATGACAAAGAGGACACAAGTTATCAAAATCTGTGGGATTCAGCAAAAGCAGTCCTAAAGGGAAAACGCATAGCCTTAAATGCCTACATCAAAAAGACAAATCATAAATCAACAATCTTATGAACCATCTCAAGGAACTAAAAAGGGAAGAGCAAAATAAACCCAAACCCAGAAGAAGGAAAGAAATAATTAAGGTCAGAGTAGAATTAAATAAAATCAAAAACAAACAAACAAAAATACAGAAGATTAATGAAACAAAAAGTTTGTTCTTTGAAAAGATAAACAAAATGGATATACCTCTCACTGGATTAACCAGAAATAGAAAAGAAAGGAAAAGAATTTCATTCAATCAGAAATAAAAAAGGAGATATTATAACTGACACCATGGAAATACAAAATATAATTTGTGAATACTGTAATAATTTAATGCATGTAAACTCAAAAATGTTGAGGAAACGAGCAAATTCCTGGAAACACACAACCTCCCAAGGCTCAATCAAGAAGAAATAGAACTTCTGAACAGATCAATTACGAGCAATGAAATTGAAGCAGCAATAAAAAATCTTCCAACACAAACAAGTCCCGGACCAGATGATTTCACAGCCAAATTTTATCAGGCCTACAAAGAAGAACTGGTATGCATACTGCAGAAATTATTTCACAACATAGAGAAGGAGGGATTTCTCCTCAAGTCTTTCTATGAAGCCAGTATCACCTTGATACCAAAGCCAGGAAAGAATACAACAAAAAAAAGAAAACTGTAGACCAATATCCCTCATGAATATAGATACAAAAACCCTCAATAAAATTCTAGCAAATCGAATTCACCAGCACATCAAAAAAATTACCCACCATGACAAAGTGGGCTTCATCCCAGGGATATAAGGATGGTTCAACATACATAAATCCATAAATGTGATTCACCACATAAACAGAAGCAAAAACAAAGATGATATGATCATCTTAATAGATGCAGAAAAACCATTTGACAAAATTCAGCACACTTTTATAATAAAAACTCTTAACAAAATAGGCATAGATTGAACATTCCTCAAAATTATAAAAGCAATATATGACAAACCCACAGCCAACATCATACCAAATGGGGAAAAGTTGAAAGCATTCCCACCCCAAATTGGAACAAGACAAGGGTGTTCACTGTCACCACTTTTATTTAACACAGTGCTGAAAGTCCTAGCCAGAGCCATCAGACAAAAGAAGGAAATCAAGGTTATCCAAATGGTGAAAGAGTAGGTCAAACTATCGCTCTTTGCTGAAGATATGATCTTCTATCTAGAAAACCCTAAAGGTTTCACCAAGAGATTCCTGGAATTAATAAATAAATTCAGCAAAGTCTCAGGTTACAAAGTCAATGTAAGCAAATCGGTTGTGTTCATATATGCCAACAACAGTCAAGCTGAGAATCAAATCAAAGGCTCAATGCCTTTCACAATAGTTACAAAGAAAATAAAATACCTAGGAATATATTTAACCAAGAAGGTAAAAGATCTCTACAAAGAGAACTATGACTCACTGAGGAAGGAAATCGCAAATGATATAAACAAATGGAAAAACATACCATGTTCATGGATTGGCAGAATCAATATTGTTTAAATGTCCATACTACCCCAAGTGATTTACAGATTCAATGCAATCCCCATCAAAATACCAATGCCATTTTTTGCAGATCTAGAAAAAATAATTCTCTGCTTCGTGTGAAACCAGAAAAGAGCACAAATAGCCAAATCAACCTTAAGCAGCAAAAGGAGCAAATCTGGAGGCATCACTTTACCAGACTTTAAGCTGTACTACAAGGCTACAGTAACCAAAAGAGTATCTTACTAGCACAAAAAAAGAGACATAGGCCAATGGAGCAGAACAGAGAACCCAGATATAAAACCATCTACATATTGCCATCTGATCCTTTTTTTTTTTTTTTTTTTTTTGCCATCTGATCTTTGACACAGTAGACAGCAATATACACTGGGGAAAAGAAGCCCTATTCAATAAATGGTGCTGGGAAAATTGGATAGCCACATGTAGAAGATTGAAACAGGACACTGCCATTGACAAAAATTTATTCAACATGGATCACAGACTTAAATCTAAGATATGAAACCATAAAAATTACAGAAGAAAATATTGAAAACACTCTTCTACATATGAGCCTAGGCAAAGCATTGGTGAAGAAGACACCAAGGGCAATCACAGAAACAACAAAAATAAATAAATAGGGCTTGAGTAAATTAAAAAGCTTCTGTATATCCAAGGAAACAATTGACAGAGCAAATAGACAACCTACACAATGGGAGAAAATATTTGCATGCTATATATCTGATAAAGGGCTAATAACCAGAATATACAAAGAACTCAAGCAAATTAGCAAGAAAAAAATCAAACGACCCCATTAAAAAGTGGGCAAAAGATGTGAACAGAAGCTTTTCAAAAGAAGATAGACTAATAGCCTATAAACATACGAAAAAAAAATGCTCAATATGACTAATCATCAGAGAAAGGCAAATCAAACCCACAATGAGATATCACCTAACCTCAGTGAAAATGGCTTTTATCAAAAAGTCCCAAAACAATAGATGCTGGTGTGGATGTGGAGAGATAGGAACACTTACACATTTTTGGTGGGACTGCAAACTAGTATAACCTCTATGGAAAATAGTATGAAGATTCCTCAAAGAACTAAAAGTAGACCTATCATTTGACCCAGAAATCTGACTACTGGGTATTTACCCAAAGGAAAAAGTCATTTTACCAAAAAGATAACTTGCACTAGAATGTTTACTGCAGCACAATTTACAATCACAAAGATATGGAATCAACCCAAGTGCCCATCAATTCATGAATGGATTAGTAAAATGTGGTATATGTATACCATGGAGTATGACTCAGCTATAAAATGAATACAAAATGAATTAATACCTTTTGCAACAATCTGGATGGAACTGGAGACCATTATCCTAAGTGAAATGTCTAAATAATGGAAAAACAAATATCACATGTACTCACTGTTATATTGGAACTAACCTAACAGTACCCATGTGCACAGATGGAAGCAAAATTCAACAGAAATCATGCAGGTGGGAGGGGGGGAGGAGGGGAAGGGTAAAATCATACCTAACGGGTACAATGTACACTATCTGGGTGATGGGAACACTTAAAACTTTGACTCAAGCAGTATAAAAGCAATCCATATAATCAAAACATTAGTGCCCCGTAATATTCTTAAATTTAAAAAAATAAAATTGAATTAAAAATAAATACAACAACAAAGAAGAAATAAAAAAGGAAGAAGAGACATTATTACTGCTTTTTCCCATGACTACTACCATTATAGCACTATTCCTATAACTCAGACCCTCTCACCTTCTAAATTAGTTTCTCATGCAACAGCATATTTGATCCTCGCAAGAATGTGTCAAAGGACAGAGGGTGCATAACTTTCTATGCATTAAAGAAATGGGGAAACTGAAGGTTAGAGAGGTTAAGTAATTGCTGAAGACACAGACAGTCAGTTACAAACCTGGAATGGAATTTAGTCCAAAAAATGTTTAGACTTAAAAAGAGAGAAGACTTTGAACAGTATCCTTTGAAATACTTTTATAGCATTATTCATGGTTTAAAAAAAAAAGTTTCAATGGGACCCAGTGCACTCACTCACTCACTCACACACACACACACACAAACCTCAAAGGTTTCAGAAACGAAGCTTGTTCTTATTTTCTACAATCTACTCTGATACTGTCTGTTTTGTTCTATTCCATTTCATTCTATTTTGTTGCAGAAAATGCTGGTCCTGATTCATTAAATTGTTTTAGTATCTTTTTAATGGGTTAAAAACTGGAGATTGGCAGGGGGTTGACTTCAGGGCAGCATGAACGCTAGCTTAAAGGACCCAAAGAACTCCAACATGGAAGAAAAAAATAGATTCATGCTCCACAGCCAGAGATGGCAGAACCATGAACAAAGGGTGGCAACTATATGAACACAAATTTTAGGTTAATCTTACGAGGGCTTTCTAAATGGGCAAAACTGTTCAAAGTTAGAAAGATCGCCTTGGGAAGCAGTGAGCTTCCTGGCACTAGAGCCATGCAAGCTGACGCTTAAAGATCACTTGACAGGGACGCTGTAGAACGAATTGAAGGTGACCTCTAAGTCTCTTTCTAGGTCAGAAATGCTATTTAATGTCTTTTTCTCACTTTTCTCCCCATGGCAGCAGCCACCACAGGAAATTTTGGCTTTGATGTCAGAGTGAGAGGACACAGAAGAAAAATAGCGATGCTGAATTTTGGTTCCCCTGGCAAACTGGGGAAATGATATACACACACCTCTCTCCACTTTCAGAGAAGAGGAGAAATTAGGAGTAAACGAGCAGTCTAGCAGAGGAATCGAGGTATAAAAATATAGGAAATCAGAGAAAAGAAGAGATTTGTTGTAGTCCCTGCTCTTGCTCTTTTTTTTTTGTTGTGGGACTCAGGTCCTGCCTCATTTTTCTTAGCTATACAGTGGGGGATACAGTTGGACCACATCTCCTAGGACTATATCTGTTTCAGGTGCTAGGTATTCCTTGTGGCCTTATTCCTGGGTCCCCTTGTCACTGCTCAAGATGCCAGCTCAGCAGCCAAGGAAGGTAAACAGAAGAGTGGGGGGTGGCTTGGTCTCTCCTTTGGAGGGAAGAAGGAAGAAACAATTACCGCCCATCCCCATGGCCCTGTGCTGACTTCGAGAGTCTCATCCCATCAAACGCGTGGGTCGTGAAGTTCAATTCATTAATTTTGGTGGTAGAGGGAGGCTGACAGACTTGGTGCTGACATGAATAATGATGGATCCCTGGGATAGGGCCCAGCAAAATCTGCAGCTTAATCAGAGTCAGAAAGTCTCCATGGGCATTAATGTAGGCCAAGTGCTTTCCAGCCAATCAGACCCCATTTCAATTTAATGTTGCAAATTGTTACCACTCAGCTCAGCCTCTCAATGCGCAACTCAGGCTCCAACTAGGTTACTCATCCGTTTCCTTTTCCTGCCCATTTAGAAGCACCTCCCTGATCATTGCCTGTGTGACAGTTTGCAGCAAGAGAGGTGGGTGAAGTAGGGTGGTTAGGAATTTACATAGAGTCATGCAAAAGGAGCAGGGATCCCTGCTCTGTCACTTCTGTTCATGTTGCTAAGCCCATGCTTTGCTTGCTTATGGAAGCCTACTGTTTCTCTTAGCCTGCAGGATAAAATCCAAGTTTATACTATGAAACTTCTCGAGCCTTACCCCCTACAGTGCCAGCTCAGGCATCCTGTGCCTCAGCCACAACCAACAAGCCACTTCCACTCCCAGAAACACGCTGGGCCGCCACATTCTGAAGCCTGCTTGTGTTTGCACATGCTGTGCCCTCTGCCCGGAATATCTTTCTTTGCCCTCCTCTGTACTCGATCTCACCTGTATTTACCATTTGTTAATCTAGAGGCCAGTGTCACCCCAGAAAAAGGTACACTCCAAACCAGTAGATGCTCCGAGGCCAGGAATTGTTTGTTTCACTTCATACCCAGAGTAAACACTCAAAGGTAGAATAAATGAACGAAAGAATGAATGCATAACATCGGACATTTCAAGTTTCTGACCTCTGTTTTCTCAGACATAAAGTAAGAGAAATAATATAACTAGCTTCTTCTAACTAAAGAACATGTTCCTCTTCAGCCCTTCCACCTTCTCAGTGACTTTCAGAGCCTTCTTTGTGTGAAATTATCCACATAATCACGTGCCCTCCAAAAGCCACTCCTGAGCTGCCCTGCGCTTCACCTCTCTGTAGCTCAGGTTCTTCATATGCAAAATGTGTGTACTGAATCATACAGGGCTGGGAAGATTAAAAGTATGTATTCATCCATCCCTGCTTTCAGTATGTAAGTCAGATGCAAATTATTGAAATGATGAATGTGAAAGGGACTTCCACAGCATGAGGTACAGAGTGCATGCTCAAAAAGAGCTTTCTCCTTTTTTAAAAAATCTCATGTCTTTTTCTACTTCCTGCCCTTCCCATTTGTCCTGCCTTCACTTCTTTCCTCTCTTACTGGCCCCTCTCATCTTCCTTTTTTCCCGAGGTATGATTTTGGACTTATCACGGGATGGGAGAGGAAGGAGATTAGCCACAGTCTAACTTTACCCCTGAAAACCCTGACACAGCTTTGAAGCCATCTACCCCTTCAACAGAGCATATAAATGTAGAACAGTGAGACCACAACAATTATACCCTCGCCAACTGTTATATGTGCTGGGCTTTGAGTTCCTCTAAGCAATCTACCATGAGAACGGAGGGTGAAAGGGTTATTATTAATTAAGGGAATTGGGAATCCTTTCTATTCTTCTTCTAAAGGCCCATGATGAAAAGCACATCTCATCTTTCCTCTCTGCTGCCTGGTAAATAAGTGCCAAGATTGTTGGGGTAAGATGTGAAGCAATGTGGTTTCAGTTTCAAACCTCACCTCCTGATAACAAACTTCATATGCTTTAGCACATATATAAATTCCCCAAAACTTGTCAGAAACCATATAGGGATGGATAGCAAGCATCCACAACCTACCAGGTGTCAGAAACAGCAATGTTGTTGAGAAGAGTCAAAAAGCTGGAAGTAGTCCTTGAATTTAGTCACCAAGGTAAGGAAGTTGAAAGGTCCAGATAGTGGCACTGTGTAGGGGAGGTGGGAGACATGTCACAATTCTCCACTATTAACTAACTGTGTGACCTTGGACCATCCATTTCTCTCCGAACTGTAGTTTTCTCTGCTGTGAAATTAGCCTGGTTCAGTTTAACAAAAAAGCACTGGTCACCCACCTTGTGTCTTCTAGGCATGGAGCTAGGCACAGATACATTGACAAATAACATATAGCTTAAATTGACTGGGAAGATTGAATTTGAAAGCACTCCCCACATTGCAAAGTGTGCTACAGAAACACACCATAACTCTTTTGTTTGTGAGTATGTGTGCATGTGCCCACGTATCCATGTGTGTAAAGATATTTTATTCCAGTGAATAAGTGGTAAAGTTAGGACATTATGATTAGTAAATAGCTATGACACAAATTAACTGAGAGTCTAGTATGAATAAGATGTTTTTCTAGGCACTGCAGACAGAGCCGTGAGCATAAAGTCCCTGATGTCACGAAAATTACATTGTAGTGGCAAGAAAGTCACATTGGAGAGGACGAAAAAGTCTTCCTGGGCTTTTTCACCAAGTTTTGGATGCACAATTAGAGGTGGACTTTTGGTTACGAACAGGGACCAAGGCTGTGTTCTTGGCTGTGTTCTCCAGCAGAGATCAGGCCAAGCAGTAGGACGGCCATGTGCTGGTTCAGCACCAGGGACAGCACCAGGTCTAGTGCTTAGACATTGCTTGGGCAGCAGATCTGTTCAATCAGACTTGGGTTTAAGATTTTACAGAGCCTCAAAGCACTTGGGATGTTTATGCAGGATATGATTCCACTTTCATGGCTAAGCCTGAATTGTTCGGGAGTTATCTATATCGGCAAATGTTTCCCTAATAAATGTCCAGCCAACCCTCCTGCTTGAACACTAAAGTCTGAAAAAAAAAAAGTGAACTCCAAAGTCTGAAAAAAAATTAATACCACATCTCTTCTCCTAAAATGACTCCCATGACTCTCTCCTCATTCTTACCTCGGTTTTTTATCTCTTCCACCATCTGTAGCCCTAAAGTGTGCATTTGACTGGAAATGTATCACTCAAGGCACCTGTGGTGGAGTGAAATTGGTTAGAATTTCACGGTCCCATCCAATTTCAGCTACCAGCAGGCAAGGAGGGGAAAATGCTCAGTTATGGGCAGCCCCGTTTTTTTGTTTTTTTGTGCTTTTCTCAAAGCAAAATTTGGGAAGAAGGATTTTTTGTGGTTGTTGTTTTCCCTAGGGAACTTTGGCTCTTTGGAATTATTCTGCCAAAGATTGTGATGGATTCTTTCAGGAGGTGTTTTTTAAAATATACTTCTCAGGTAAGGAAGACAGCACTCTTTCTATATTTTTAAAAAGATTATTATTTCAATATTCCCTGCCCCCCATTAGCATTATCCCAATGGCCTCGAACATCTAGGAATCAGAGAACCACATAAACAAAATAGTAAATCTGAGCCTAAGAATTCCCAGGGCTTCATCCATGAATAGAGGATAGAATTTATATCATTAGAAAAGATCAGCAATTTGTTTTCCCTGAGGTTAGGCAGAGCTATAAGATACAGTATTCAAACATCAGAATATGAAAAAAATCTTTCTAGTCATCTCCTACCTAAAATTGAACATTCTCACCCACACTGTGGTTGATTCCTCTTCGTTCCTTCCTCCCTTCCTCCCTTCCTAGCATCCTTCCCCTCTTTTTTTTTTTTTTTTTTTTTGAGACAGAGTCTCACTCTTTTGCCCGGGCTAGAGTGAGTGCCGTGGCGTCAGCCTAGCTCACAGCAACCTCAAACTCCTGGGCTCAAGTGATCCTTCTGCCTCAGCCTCCCAAGTAGCTGGGACTACAGGCATGCGCCACCATGCCCGTCTAATTTTTTCTATATATTTTTAGTTGTCCGATTAATTTCTTTCTATTTTTAGTAGAGACGGGGTCTCGCTCTTGCTCAGGCTGGTTTCGAACTCCTGAGCTCAAACAATCCGCCCCGCTCGGCCTCCCAGAGTGCTAGGATTACAGGCGTGAGCCACCGCACCCGGCCCCTTTCCCTCTTTTGTAACAAAGACCTGATTTTCCTTTGAGAGACTAAATGATACCCCTTCAACACTCTCAGTCCACATGGTCTGGATCTGGCTGTCCTGAGTCTAGGTCCAGAGGTAGCTGTCTGACCCAGCGTTGACCAATTGGAGCATCACAGTGACTTGTTTAGGGTCTGTGGTAGGCAGAATAACAGCCTCCAGAGATGCTCAAGTCTTTATCCCAGGAACCTGTGACTATGTTAGGTTACATGGCAAGGGATAATTAAGATTACAGATGGAATTAAGGTTGCTAATCGCTGACTTTGTCATGAGGAGATGATACTGGATTATCCAAGTGAGCCCAATATAATCACGAGGTCCTAATTAAATGAAGAGCAAGGCAAAGAGAAGGTCAAAGTGATGTGATATGAGGAGAACTCAACACATTCTTACTGGCTTTGTAGATGATGGAAGAGGACCAGGCCAGGAAAGTGGGTGGCCCTCTAGCAGCTGGGAAGGGCAGAAAAACAGAGTCTCCCATAGAGCCTCCAGAGGGAACAGAGTTCTGCTGACACTTTGATTTTAACCCAGTGAGACCTACTTTAAATTGTCGAATTATGGAACTATAAGATAATATATGTGTGTTGTTTTAAGCTTCTAAATTTGTGGTAATTTGTTATAGCAGCAATAGAAAACTAATGCAGGGAAGGACACACGAGCAAATGATAGTTTGCCCATGCACTTCGGCTAAAAATACAAAGCACTCTTTTTCCCCACCAGTGATGCTAAATATAAAACAATCTTATGACCAGGGGAGAGTTTGCCTCAGCATGAAACCTGCCCAAAGGATAACTTTGTGAACATTTTTATCTAACCAAAACTAAAGGTAGCCTTAGATATTTCAGTTCATTGAGGAATTAAGTATCTTATTTGTCCTTTAGCCATATAGCACTTGCAAATTGAAAAAGAAAAAAGAAAAAAAATCCTGTGGTGCATGACTGTAGTTCCAGGTACTAGGGAGGCTCAGGAGGGAGGATCTCTTGAGTTCAGGAATTTGAGGCCAGCCTGGGTAACATATTAATAGCAAGTCCTCATCTCAAAAAAATTTCTTTTAAAAAAACCTAACACAGGCATAGTGAAGTAAACACCACCTCTTGACATATCTTATTCCAGTTTTGGATACATTTGCTATTGTTCCTTTTTAAAATAGAACTTAAATCAGCTGCCATGTGCTTTCTACCTATTGATTCTTATGTCCTGAGGCCACACAGGACAATTTTAACTCCTGCATCCCCTTGAGAGATATTCAGGATTTGAAGTAGTAATCCTCATCAAGATCCCTAAGTCTTCTTTTCTCCAGGCTAAATCCTCCCAGTTACTTTCAAAATTGTGGTAATATCTTTTTGAACCTTTCCCCTTTCCTGGACACACTTGATGTTGATAACATTTTTCTTAAAGATAACTCCACAACTTGAGCACAATATTCCAAGAAATGCCTAGCCAGGTCAGAACATCCCTGTTCTCGGTGGGACATGTTCATTGATTAAATCTAACTTAAAAAAGAAAAAGTTTCTTTAGTATCCATACAACACTGTTACCTTCCTTAGCTTTTGTCCAATAAAATCTATGCATTTTCCTAGGCGCTGCTGAGTCATTTCTCTGCTCTTGTATCTACATTTACCCAGTTCGTATGAATTATGTTTTGAAGTACATGGAGGTCTGCAGAGTTATGTCTATGAATTTCATTGTGAAGAGAAGCAGGTAGTTAGTAAAGTACAGGATCAATTCAGGCAAACCTGGATTCAAATCCTGGCCTCACCATTCATGGCTACATGACCTTGGGCAACTGCATAATCTCTCCAAATCTTAGGTTCCTCGTGATAAAATAATTATAGTACCTTCCTAATACCATTGTGGTAAAATAAATAAGATAATGTATGGAAAGTGCTTGGTGTAGTTCGAGACATACACTGAGCTCTCAAAATATGGTACCTATTGTTATATTCAATCAGAAACAAAAATAGGTCAGAGCTTTCAATCTCACTTCCACATGTACAAGTGGAGAAATTAAGGCAGGAGAGGGATAAAGAGAGACAAGGAGGGGAAGATGAAAATACCGTCGGCCCTCCCCATGTTCTGGGCTTACATCCAAAGTCAAATACAGGTAGTCCTAGACAACAGGATATCTAAACTTCTTTAATACTGGAAGTGTTGAGCTTAAGATTTTGTTTTGGAAATGGGACTTGGTAGGCAGCATAAAAATTTCCTTAAAAAAATTAGATAAATTCCTGGAAATCATACACATAGCAGAAGAACGAAGGTGTTTGTAAGTTGCTGTTTCAGAACCAAAACTTCAGGAAGGGCGTTGGCAACATCTAAGCCGAATCTTTTCCCTTCACAAGTAAGGAATTCAGGCTCACACAGTGAAAGTATTTTTCTCTGTTTCAACTAAAAAATCTGTTTCAGAGCCACAGTGAGAAGTCAGGGTCAATTTCTTCCCCTTCTGGGCTCAAACTCCCGATTCAAAGAGGTCATAGAAGTTCATTTGAGTTTGTCCTTCTCCAGAAGTAGTTCTGAAAACAGAGATTTGACTGTATGTAGTTTCTTTGGGAAGCGATTTCAGGAATCACTGATAGGGGAGTGGGGAAATGAGGCAGGGAAGGGAAGGAAAGCAATAAAAGATGGTTTCTCAAGCCAGAATCCATTGTGAGCAACAGGAGGTGCATTGTGCTGGGGCGTTCTGAGAAACAACAGGCATGCCTCAGAGTTATCCCACCAGAGTAACACGGGAGGTGAGACACGCATTAATCAACTCCTAAAGATCAGCAGTTAAGGGCTGCCCTTGAAGGACCAATGATTCCTGGCATTCTAGCCTGCCCCAAGCATGGGCAGAGGGGACCAAGCTGCCAGAGAGCCTCTAGCCAAAGAGTCACACGTGGCTGGCAATCGACATCAGGCCAGCATTCTTGGAAAGGGTTAGTGTTGAGGGGATATGGCCAGACACCAACAGTGTCTGCTACAAAATCCAAATGGTAATGAGATGGAGCCTCTGAATGGGCCTAAATCTACCAACTAGCAATCAGCCAACCCACCAACCAATGAAGGAACAGTTACTGATACTAGCTGTGTTGGTATTCTAAAATGTTAAAGATACAGAGAGAATATTCCAGTGCTTGATCACTCCACTGATGCAAGGAGCCACATCCCTACACAACAGTTCCTCACAATCAGAAACAATTCTTAGCAAATGGGTAGGAAATCTAATATTTTAGTGGGTAAGGGATGGGATTTCCTAATATCCCTAGGCTCTTGCACGCTAATTCTTGCATGCTGATTCCTTTCTGGAATACTTCCTGTAAACCTCAGTCCTTCAAGGATCATCTCAAAGGTCATTTCTTTCATGAGATTTGCTCAAATGGGGAAATGAGCTGATCTGGCAGTTTAACTCCCAGTGACCCACTCCAGACACCCCATGTTGTGCTAGGCATGGGCAGTTTATACACATCCTGCACTTCCTCATTCTTGAGCTTCAAGTTGGCCAGGTTTTATCACTGAGGTCTTATGGAACTGCATCTCATGGAGCTGCTCTGAATGACTGCTCAATGCTATTAATAAAAGCACAGCCACAGGAATGATCTGTAACTCCTTCCATCCCTAAAGGCCATGGGATCCAGTAATAAGCATGCCTACCAAGCAAAAAGGAAGCACACATACAACATGTAACCCACACGTGCAAACACAGAGGTATAGAAACTATCATGTTAAGAGATATATCTTTACCAGCTTCCAGAACTAGGTGTATTTTAAGATGAAATCTGGAAAAAGAAGTGAGCAAGTTAGTATTACTGCATGCTGATCTTTTCCTAACAGAGTTAAAGGAGCCCTCCGTAGCATCAGAATGTGATGACTACTGACAGTGCCATGGTGATGCCAATCAGAACGTCCTATGTCAGGACAACCAGCAAGGTTGGCAAGTACAGTGCAGCCCTTTCCTCCTGGACACCTATCCTGACCCAGATCTAGCACCTAGAAAAGAGATAAGCTTTAATAAATGTGCACTTCATTCTCCTTTCCTATCTTTTTTATTTTCTTGTTATTTTTGTTTTTGTTTTGCTTTAAAAATCCCTTTTCTTCACTAGGATAATAAACCACTATGGACAAGATCAACTGATGAATGCTAAAAATTACTGGGGAAAAAACTTTATAGAGAAACAGGATGTTTGCAGTCTCAAAGTATCACCTCCAAATATTTATTAATTACCAGGGTGGTTTTGACAAATGTCCACAAATTCTTTGACATTTCTCCCTCCAGAAGGTGGATCTTAATCCCCCTCTCCGGGAGTGTATGCTGGACATAGTGACTTTTTTCTAAATAATAGAGTATGGAAAGAGAGAAACAGTAACTGGAGAGTGGAGAAACCTGGCAGACACCACCTTAAACAAGGGGTCAACGTTACCATCGTCAGTAATAAATCATGCTGATACCATGTACTTCTTGATAGGATGTAACGAGACAGGCATTTCTCCTTTGTGGCATTCTTCCTCCACATCCATAATCCCAGTCTAATCATGAGAAAACTTCAGACAAATCCAAAATGGGGGACATCCCACAAAATACCTGACCAGTACTCTTTAAAGTTGTAAAAGTAATAATAAACAAGGGCTGAGGAGGAGAAGCTAAGGAGACGTAAGAGCTAACTGCAATATGGTATCCTGGATTGGATCCTAGGGCAGTAAAAAGACATCAGTGGAGAAACAAGGGAAATAGGAATAAAGTCTTCAGTTAACGGTGTTGCAGCAAGGCTAATTTCTTAGTTTGAACAAATGTACCAGGCTTATGAAAGATGTTAACAATAGGGAAAGCTGAGTAAAGCTATATGGGGATTCTCTGAAAATCTTCTGCAAATCTGAAATTATTTTAAAACAAAAAGTTAAAAAGCACACAAATAAACAAAACAATCTCTGCTCTCAATGGTGTCCTCATAAGCCTTGGGATAGGATGCCAGGCAGTTGGCTTCTTGGCTTCAGCTCAGTCTTTGGCTTTGGTGATATCTTGAGTAAGTTCCTTTAGTTCTCAGGGCGCAGTTCCTCTGTCAGTTTCATGATGAAGGGAGGAGAGATGGAGGGTGGTCAGTAATTTTTAAGCCACGTTCCCTAAGGCATAGCTTTGATGTTGTGTCAGGTGAACTGGGAAACTCAAGTCCTGTTCCCCCAGTTCCTCCAAAATTCCAGCCAGAACAGATCCACTATGATGTGTTTTATATTAGGTGTCCATGTGGACATAAACAATGTCCATCATTGTGCTTCATTTGATAAAAAGTTTCTACTGCAAAATGTTGAAAAGTACTGGAATAGATCATTTATATGGTTCCTTTCTAAACTTACTTTCACAGCCATCCCTGCCAAGTCTTCCCTGAATTGACTAAGAAGGACGTAGACACGTTGTTGGTCTTTGCCTTCCCTCTCTCACCCATGAACTTCCTGTGGGTAGAAGCCATGTCTGTTTACCTGTGTTGATCAGTCCCCAGCCCTTGTCGTTGGACAGAGTGGCATCAGATGAATTGGTGTTGGACAGGATACAGAAGTCTACTAGCCTCTTGGAAAGTGAGTGGGTGTGGGACTGATCCCTGACCCCAGGGCCTTACCAGTGTTATCTACTGGAAAAAGGTCTTGTTAAGAGGCAGAAGCTGTAAATTATTGACTGGTGTCTAAATCTATGTCACATTTAAGGTCTGTATCAATGTTTCCTTCCTCCGGGAAGCTTGCCTTGATCCCTCCAGCTGGAAGCGACCTGTTCCTCCTCTGTTCCCACTATCTTTGCTCTGTGCCTTTGACATAGTGCTACCTTGTACTGTGCGAATATTTGACTCAGCACCCCTACCCAAAGGTATGGAAACCTTTGTCTTGGAATGAAGATGGAGTGCTTAACATACTACCTCGTACATACGAGATGCCCCACGAAAGTTGAAGAAGTGAATGAACAAGCTCCAGGTGCCCTTGTTGCAAAAGGGTTAAAACAAGACTCCAACAGATCTGGGTTTGATTCCCAGCTCTGCCATGTCCTATGATATGACCTTAGACAAGTTGCTTCATGTCTCTGGTGCCTCAGTCTCAAGTCAGCCACTCTGGTTTGTGCTGTTGATAAACCCTACAGACCAGATCACAGTTCCAGGGGTCTAACATAGTACTTAACACCCAGTGGGTGGGTTGTTCAAGAAATATTAGTGGAATAAATAACTAAATTGTGACCTCTCTGAGTTTCAGTTTCTTTACCTGTAACATAACAGTACAAATACCTACCCTGTAAGGCTGTGGTGAATTAAATAGCAGAGCACAGACAAGCATTCAGCAGGACACCTGGTGCATGACAATGACCCAGTAAATGTTTGTTTCTCTTCTCTTTTCCCACCAGGCTTTCGCTCCAATTCGGGAACTAACTTAAGCACTTCTCCCAGCCATGTGTTTTATTATGAAGGCCAAATAAAGAATCCAAGGTCCTTACATTTGAGAAAAAGCAAAAGACGGTATACCATGGAGTACAGCATGGGGTGTAATGTATTCACTGTAGCTAAGCTAAGAAAACATCCAGGCCCCCAGTTGAGAGACTAAGGCAGCATCATTAGCATAACAGGTGTCTTTGCTATAAGAATGACACTTTAAAGACAAATCCCCCCAATGCGTTCCCCAAACGCAGGAGTGCATATTTAATTACACTTAATGCCACCTTCTCCTCTAGCTCTGTGCTTGGAGGAGACGCATCACCCTACCAAGGTGGGAATGTTTTTATAGAAATGGCTAGAATCCAGAACCGCTTCTCAGCTCCAGAGCCCAAAGGAAAAGTGTCAACAATGGTGCTTCAGGGAAGGAAACGTGGGCTTTATTTGTTTGCTTGAAGAGCATCTAGCTGAGAGAGAAAATGATGGGATGGGAGGAGAACACACTGGGACCCGCGAGAGCTGAGGTTCACTGTGGGCAAAGCCCTGTGCTGATCATCACCACAGATTATTTTTAATGCTCACAGCAAACAAAATGGTGTAAGTATAACCATCCTTTTAATTCGCATACAAAGAAACTGAGGTTTAGAGGATATGAGGTCACATAGCTAATGACTGAGGAGCTTGGAGTTGATCCCAGGCCCTTCTGTCCCCAGGCCCATGTTTGTTTTCTTCTCTTTTCTACTGTCCCAGTGGCTTTTCACTGTCTGGGACATGCATTATGCCACCAGTTTCATACATACCACCTCGTCGCATCCTCATGCCTATTTGGTAATGTTTTTCCTGTTTTATAGAAGAGAACACCAAGGCTAAGAAAATTAATTAACTTTCCCAAAGAAACAAGTCGAGGTGACAGGAAATTTGGGATTTAAACCCAAAGTTGTTCATCTTTTATCTTTAATGTCACGCTACCCTGCTGTGTGAATTTGAAGGAATAAGTTTCTGTCTATGGGTATTAGTTTTCCTCATCTATTTATTTAAATTTTATTGTGGTAAGAACACTTAACATGAGCTCATGAGGTCTACCTCCCTTGCACACTTTTAAGTATGATGCTTCATGTGACTACAGGCACAGGGTAGCACGGCGGGTCCCCAGCACCTTGCTGGACTGACACTTGATACCTGTCGATGGGGAACTGTTCACTTCCCCCTCTCCCCAACCTCTGGCAACCATCACGCTCCTCTTCCATTCTATGAATTTGACCATTTTTGATGTCTCACATTAAGTAGAATCACGTAGTATTCATTTTTCTGCGACAATGAGAGTCACAGAGACCTTGAAGCAGAGGCCATAAAGGTCCTCTGTGCCTCTAACATGCCATGATTTTGGGGGCTTTTCTGTCATGGGCTCTTTTGTATTTGCCATCGCAGGCCATTCCCCACCTTTCAGTTCTCCCCAGGAGATGCCCAGGTATCTGGGACAAGTATGTCTGGCTTTACCGTTGAGTGGCTGTGTGATCTTGGACACGATGGATTTTTCTAAACTTCAATCTCCTCATCTGTAAAGCAGAGCTGGTTGTAATAATAAAAGCTACAACATCAGTGTCTAAATAGTCGGGGTGGTTTGGAGGATAAAACACAATAGTACACGTGCAAGCACTGTCTAGAGTCTGCCAAAGCACTGGACAAATATTCCCTAGCATTATTATTACAGCTAAGGCGAAATGCAGTCTTTGAGGGTGATGAACGTCTGTCAACAAAAAGTTGATTCATGAAAGCATAAACGGTCCTCACTGGTCCACACATGAGGAATAATCCCCATGTTTTAGAAGATCCTCTCTCCAAAGTTCCTCACTCAGCCTTGAACAGATACTTTCAAACGGATCCTCAGAGCATTTTACCAGGAAAGTGAGGGATGCTGCTATAGCATAGCGGTGACAACCTGGGACTCCCACAGCCTGGGCTGGAGTCTGAGCTCCGTCCCTCCTAGCAGGAGAGTCTGTCCCTCTGAGACTGAATGCTCACATGTTAACAGGCTCGGTGACAGCAGAAATGAGGCAGTTGAGAGTAGCCTCCTCACTGGACTGTTGGGGAGATTCCGTGCATATAAAAGCATTTAGTGTTGTGCCTGGCACACAAAAAGACTCATCAGACTACGGCACTGTTAATATTAACAACAAAATTTTACCGATGTACAAACAGCAGCAGCCAGTGTTACGGGGCCACACATAGGAGCGCACAGATGTGGCACAAGAGGGCTCAGGTGCCCCTCCTCGTCACCCACTCCCCCCGAGCCTCCTGCGCTAATATGTACCCTTTCACATGGTGTTAAAGGGTGAAAAATGCATTTGCTTAAAATCCATCTGCTTTTTATAACTTCCAGAGACCGAAATCTGCACGGGCAGCAGTTCTCTGCTACTCCTAATTAATTCCTAAACAAAGACCGCTCTGGCAGCAGCAGTTTATGAAGGCGGTTGACCTCCTGGAGCAGAAATGATGACACAGATGTTGTTGCTGCTTTGCATCCTCATTTTTCACTTTGTACCACTTGGTCAGGCCAGACGTAGCCTCACCTTCTGAGGAGCAG
>NW_012155173.1:6805035-6807100 GCF_000956105.1 Propithecus coquereli | reverse complement strand
CTATGGGAACATGTTCTATTAGTGTCAGTTGATCAAAAGTGTTTGGGCATCAAGAATTTGAATTTATTGAGAAATTTCTATTTATCAGACACCAAATTTGCACTTAACATGGATGATTCCATTCCACACAATGATTTTGTCAGAGGAGTACTATTGTTAGCACTATTTTACATTTGAAAACACCAAGGCTCAGAGAGGGCAAGTAGCAGCCCAAGATCACACAGTTAGCAAAAGGCTGACAGGGCCAGGTCCAGCAGATTCTCCTCCCCCCTCATCAGGCTGCTGCACTCATGATGATGAGTGCAGGTGATGGCCCACACCTGCCCTGCAGTCAGCAGAGAGGGAAACTGTCCACATCTCCCCCCAGACAGCCTCTGTGACGCTGCGCACCATCTAAACAACGCCTCTGGCATTGCCACCAACATATTTCACTCCCTATTAAGGAAAGCAGAGACAGGGCAGGCCTCTGGACACTTCATTAGGGGAACATCAGGACACACAAGAACTGTAATAAAACAGGAACTGAAGGGGGTGTCCATGGGGAAAGCCCAGAGCCTCTCATGCTCGTGCCCTTGCAGAATTTTAGAGAAGGAAGGGAGGGCTGAGGGCAGGGAGAGGCAAGGCGGGAGGGATGAGACAGGGCTGCCGTGTGAGGCCAAGAGTTTTACAGCCAGCAGGGCAGACGCAGGGTCCAGATCCCAGCTGGGTCTCTCCCTGGCTGTGTGGTCCTGGGCAAGGCCACTCACTTGATGCACTGCAATGTTCCGATCTGGAAGATGGAGCTATCAGTGCTTGCTGAGCAGGGTTTTAAGAGAATTAAACAATCGTTCAAAAAATTAGCAGGTCAAGGCTGTGACTTTCCCATGGCTGGTCTCAATGAGCTATAGGTTAGCGATTCTCCATTTCTGCAGATTCCACTAAATCCCAAACCCGTGTTCAGGTTAGGCATATGTGGGCCAGGGCCCAGGAAACTGCCTTTTAACCAAACTCGCAAGTTAATTCTTTTTGTTGTTGGTGGTGGTAGTAAATTTATTCTTTTCTTTAAACCACTTTAATGAGATACGATAACATGTAAAAAGCTGTATATATTTAATATATATAACTTGATGAAAAGGGAACCCTGGTACACTTTTAGATGAAATGTACATAGGCACAATCACTATGGAAAACAGCAGGGAGGTCCCTCAAAAAATTAAAAATGGAACGACCATATGATCCAGTAATCCCACCCTAGGTAATTCTAGTGGGAAGAAGATGTCCTCGCTCCACATCCAGTGAAATACCAACAGCAAACAGTAGAACTTAATAATGTAAGGCAATTTTTAAAAATCCTAACACATAGTGATAATGCAATGAGTTTAGAATCAAGACATTTGATTCAGTATTCGATATTATGTTGCTTATGTTAGATGAAATGCATTATCTTCTATGAACTTCAGTCTCCTCCCAGGTGATACAGGCAAATCATCCTAAAGAATTGTTTTCAGAATTGAGTTAAATAATGCACATTAACTTCCCAGCATATTTCCCATCATAAAATATGTTTTCAGTATTATTTCTTTGATAGATTTATTTTCACCTAGCCCTTAGAAAGAACTTGTAATAATCCCACAATTGCAGAAACCCATGGGCACAAAAAATTTTTCTACCTCAATTCCGACCTCACATTTTGTTTAATCAAGCAATTTACAGGGTGCAAAAATAATTAGTGGTTTTAAATGCTTTGATACAAGCAGGCACTGCAATCATAATAAATCATCTCTGACATATGCACATATGCCCAGCTCCTCCAAGTGACAGATGACAAACAAAAGCAGGACAAGGTCCTCCATCACAGGCAGAATCTTTGAGTTAATAGAAGAATTATTGCTTCTGAAATCCACTCCAGTCCTATTGAGGGGAACATTCCAATTTATCAAAGCCAAATGAACATTAATTGCAGCAGTCTGGTAAGTTTTCCAGCCGCTATGACCTTCATTGAATTTTAATCCAAAACAGATAAGATTTCCTTCCACACAAGAGGAAACAACACAATTAGCTCAAAATGACAGCTAGATTGCAAAGC
>NW_012155173.1:6803895-6804985 GCF_000956105.1 Propithecus coquereli | reverse complement strand
GATGTTGGCGGTAGGAAGAGGTTTCACAGCACCAGAGCTGCCATTTACATAGCACTTCCCACAGGCGGGCAAGGTACCAACCACTTCACTCAAGCTACCTCACTGAGGCCTTGTCCACCACTGCAAGGTTCTGACAGGTGAGACAACTCTTTCCAGGTCATACAAGTAGCAGACTGAGAAACAGGTGTGGGCCTCTCCTCTGACGTAGCTGTCCTTCCACTCTCACTGGTCTCAATCAATATGCTACTGGGGAGAACATGGGCTCAACATTCAGAATACAGGTCTTGGGTGGGCATGTGACCTTGGGCAACCTCAGTCTTCCCATCCATAAAATGGGCATATTCTTACACATCTTGTCCATGAATAATCATTAACAGCTGAAGTTCTTTGCCATTGTATACCAAAATCTATCTTTCTTCTATTTTCCAATATCATGTTCATCATTTTTATTAGAAATCTCACCAGAAGCACCTTCAACATTCATTTTTCTAACAACGGTCTTTTCAAAGCAATCTAAATTTTCAAAGCTTTTCCAGCATGCACTTCAAAACTCTACAAGCCTCTTACCCATTATTCAATTTCAAAGCCATTTTCACATTTTTAGGAATGTTTTACAGAAGCACCCCACTTCACGGTGCCAAAATCTGCATTAATCTGCTTGTATGGCCATAACAGAATGCCACAGACTTGGTGGCCTAAACCATAGAAATTTACTTTCTCGTACTTCTGGAGGCTGTAAATTTAAGATCTAGGCCCTGGCAAGACTGGTTTATGGTGAGGCCTCTCTTCCTGGCTTGCAGATGAACACCATCTTGCTACATCTTCTTGTCGCCTTCCCTCTGTGTGCGCATCACTGTGTCTCTTCTTATAAAGAGACCAGTACTATTGGATTAGGGACTCACCTTTATAACCTCATTTAACTTAATTACCTCCTCAAAGGTCCTATCTCCAAATAGGACCAACAGGGGGCTAGGCTTCAATATATAAACTTGGAGGGGGAGCACAATTCAGTCCATAACATCTTCCATTCTGAATGAAAAGAATACCTACTTAATATATTGGCAGGAGGTTTTAATGAGATTTTAAATGG
>NW_012155173.1:6797833-6800410 GCF_000956105.1 Propithecus coquereli | reverse complement strand
CTTTCAACACTTGTAAATATTCATGGCCAGGAAGAGCTGGCTGCCTTCTTCCATAGTCTAGGGTCAGGACTGCCTCAACATCACACAGAGTCTGCTAATTGGACGGCGATGGGGATGAGGAGCTCCTAAAGGGCCCTTACCTGTCCTTGTCCCTGTAAGAAAGAAAATATTATAGAACAGAGAGATTACTTGGAATCAGAAACGTATATTGAAATCTGGGATCAGACGCTGGCTGTGTGATCTTAGAAGAGAGTTGTCTTGACCTTCTAGGCTTTGGAATTACCTTTGTGAAAGAGGAACAATCAGAACTGTAATACCAATGACACCATCGATACAACATTTGTATAAAGTGTACACACGTCACCTCATTTTAAGTGTAGAAACTATTATTATCACCATTTCACCGTGGAGAAAACTGAGGTATAGAGAAGTCAAGTAACTTAGTCAATGTCACACTACAAGTTACCTGGTGAGGCCATGATTCTAACCCAGGCAGTTCTGTCTCACAGTCAATACTGTTTTTTGGTTCTAAGCTTTTTATTTTGAAATCATTACGGACTCACAGGAAGTTGCAAAGTTAGCACAGAGAGCTCTGTATAGTCTTCTCTCAGCTTCCGCAATGTTAACATTTTACATGGCCATAATAAAATAACCAACACCAGGAAATTAACCATGACTCAATACTACTAATATTAACTAAGCCACGACCTTGTACAAATTTCACCAATTTTTCCACTAATGTCCTTGTTTCAGTCCAGGATCTAATCCAGGATCCCATACTGTGTTTAGCTGTCATGTCTCCTTAGTCCCTTCCAGTCTGTGACAATTCCACAGTTGTTCCTGTCTCTTATGATCTTGATGCTATCAAAGAGTGCTGGTCAAACATTTTGTAGAATGTCTTTCACTGGGTTTGTCTGTTGGTTTCTCCTGAGTAGAACAGTTACATATTTTTGGCGAGAATGCCACAGAAACAGCACCGTGCCTTCTCGGTGCCTCTTGTCAGGGGATGCAAGGTGTCAATAACTCCATTACTGGTGATGTTCACCTTGATCATTTGGTTAAGGTGGAGTGGTCCATTGAATAGTGGATCCCAGAAAGATACGTCCACATTCTAATCCCTGAAACGATGAATCTTACCTTATTGGGGAAAAAGGGTCATTGCAGATGTAATTAAGTTAAGGACTGTGAGTAGAGGAGTACAATCTGAGCTGTCAAGGAGAGTCCTAAGTCCAGTGACATGTGTCCTTATGACAGTTCCACAAAAGAGAAGACACAGAGGAATTGATAGGGAGATGGGGGCAGAAACTGTAGTTCTGTAGTCATAGGCCAAGCAATGCTAAGAGCTACCCTAAGCTGGAAGAGGCAAGGAAGGATTCTCCTTCACAGCCCCTGGGGAGAATCGCAGCTCTGCCACCACCTTGATTTCAGACT
The DNA here is from genome assembly GCF_000956105.1 of Propithecus coquereli. Lineage (NCBI taxonomy): Eukaryota > Metazoa > Chordata > Mammalia > Primates > Indriidae > Propithecus > Propithecus coquereli. The sequence goes on along the minus strand of NW_012155173.1, from coordinate 6,798,979 downwards.
TCCATTCTCCAGAACTGTGAGAGAGAGTGGACTGACAGACAATGGAGACTTGGAAGGGTGAGGGGCTGGCAGGGGGATAGATGATGAGAAATTACTTAATGGGTACAATGTACATTATCTGGGTGATGGAGACCCTCAAAGCCCTGAGCTGACCAATACGCAATCTATGCATGTAATAAAATTGCTCTTATACCCCATGCATTTACATAAATTAAAAAAAAACTGTGAGAGAATAAATTTTTGTTGTTTTAAGCCCTTAGTTTGTGGCAATTTGTTACAGCAGCCCTGGGAAGCCAATACAAGTGGGATCTGGCAGATTTCTCCACTGTAAAGTCACTATTTTCCTTTTGTAATTAATACATATCCAAGGGGTAATACTTTGAGACTCTGCAAATATCCTGTTTCCTCTCAAAGTTTCACCCATTAATTTTCATATACATCGGTGGATCTTGGCAGTGGTAATTATTACAGTGGTGGTTGCCTAATGGTGATTTTCTGTTTCCCTCTTTCCTCCTACATTTATTAATTGGAATTCTACTGTAAGAAAGAGCAATCTCTTCTACCCCATTTATTTATTAGTCAATTATTTGTATCAGTGTTTTGAAGACAATATTCTTAATAACTCCTGCCCAATTTAGCTCAAAGGATGTTTCTGAAGGCCAAGCACAACAACAAACTAGGAAGAATTTTCTTTAAAGGCCAAAGGAAAAGACAGGGACTTTCTCTGAGCAGCATTTGAAAACACCTCATGAGCCTTTTATAAATATTTATTTCTGCCCAAACCCCAAGAAGGGGATAGGTATCCTGAGCCTCATTTATAATTCAGAAGTGAGAATCAGAGAGGTTCATTAATGTGCCTCAGGGCAAACAGCAATAAGGAGAAAAGCCACATTTTTTTTATTTCAGCATACTATGGGGGTAGAAATGTTTAGGTTACATATATTGCCCTTGCCTCACCCAAGTCTGAGCTGCGTGTCCATCCCCTAGACGATGCGTATCACACTTATTATGTATGTATATACCCATCTCCTCCTCCCCCCCATCTGCCTGACACCGATGAATGTTATTGCTATGTGTGCACTTAGGTGTTGATCGGTTAAAAACAATTAGATGGTGAGTACATGTGGTGCTTATTTTTCCATTCTT
>NW_012155173.1:6785329-6787583 GCF_000956105.1 Propithecus coquereli | reverse complement strand
TTTCTTCTCTGCAGCGTGCCATCTGCACGGCAGAGGAGGGTACACAGCTCTTCAGGGGAGCTGAAGCTGGGGCAGAAGACTAGACAAGATGAAGTCTATCCTCTTTTTCTGGACCAGATTCACTGAGTACCTCCTCCCTGCATCACCCTTCGAGATATTAACATTCAGGTGACACAACCTTCTGGGACAAGATAGATGCTTGAATCAGGACTTAACAAGCCTATGGAGCATGCTAGTTCCACTCCAGTAGGCGTGGCCTGTAGCAGGTTCCAGTGGCTGGGTGGGAGCTGGTTTCCCTGCATGGATGGGCAGAATATTTATGCAGAGAAAAGTGCATGAAAATCACGGATCCTGACCTCTGAATTTCTTTGAGATCTGACTGAGTGATTTGGGTTTTTGTCACAAACCATCTCAGATCTTCACCTAAGATGAAAACAACAGGCCATCCAAGCAGTGTCAGAGCCATGGTTTCATGAACAGCCATGTGACACAAGCCTGGAATCTCAGGAAAAGCCTGGTCCCTGAACTGTCTTTCTGTTAGCTATGTAGCCACAGGCAAGTTAATGAAACACACTGAATCTCAGATTTCTCATCTGCGAAATGGGGAGATAGATCTCAGCCATCTTGAATGCCATTTTGAATAGTTGCTTGTAGTAAGGAAAAGCAAACCTTATTGTTCTTGCTGAGCTGTCTGTGGCCAGAACAACAGGGATGGGGTGTGAGCCTCCAGGCCAAGCCCTGCTGACTGACTGAGGGATCCCAGGCAAGTTCTAGCCTGTTTTACAACTCAATTTATCCACCTATGAAATGGAAAGGGATGATAAATTAGCACATCTCAAACTTTTCAACAGAAATGGCCCTAATAATAAAAGCAAATGCTCTTAGGTGCGAAGCTCCTTTGATCCAAGGGCTTGGTATATCTGTAGGATAAGTAGTTGTATAATCATCATTTTAGAGATGACAAAAACAAGGCCCAGGGGTTAAATACTTTGCCCCAAATCCCCAAGAGTTATGTGTCAGTGGGGGACTTCTCGCCCAGCGCCTCAAGTTCCGAGTGCCTGTAACCTTGTCTCCTCACCTCAGAGAGTGGGCAGTGTCCCTGGAGGTGTGTCCCACCTCTGAGAGGCCTGGGATTCCAGCAACAGACACCTTGGAGTTCAGCGTCTCCTGGACATGACTCTGTCCTTTAAGGACAGGGTGGGGACAGAGCCCTGAATCGGGGAAAGACTGGTGGACCAAAAGGTGGCAGCCTCGGGCCACTCTGGCCTGTGGACAGGGAAGTCTGCACTGTGCAACTTCCACATTCCCTCCTCTGCCAGCCAAATCCCGAATTGCAGGGCAGTTCAGTGACATCTGGGTCTTAGTGAGTTATTCTTTCCACGCTGAACTCACTGAGCGAAAGGGAAAGGTGAGGAACATCTACAGTCGTGGGGAGAAAGTCTGATTTAGTGAGATTAACACTGGGCCCAGAGGCAGAAAAGGCAAATTTGAGGCTCATTTATAATTGAGATCACATTATCTAGGTTACTGGGTTACAGGAAGGATATATGCAAGTAAATGCTGTGCTGCGGCACAGAAAATGCTTAATAAATATTAGTCAAAACTCAGTTTCGTTCTCTAACATGAAAGGAAGAGGAGCGGTCACACCCCCTCGGCCCTGCCTAACACCAGGTGGTGTCCCGTGCCCCGTGAGGAACTCAGCAAGTACCCTAAGATGATGCTCACAAATTTGCACCCCAAAGTTAGCATGCAGGCACCCACTTGCTTGGCATGTGCCTGCATCATTTGCTAAATATATATACGGAAAAAGTCTATCACACTCATTCCATGAATAACACAAAGGCCTTGATTTGTTCCTCCATGTGATCAGCATGTGTAAGGTCCAAAATTAACGCGGCTGTCTGGCTGGGGTGTGTGTGTGTGTGTGTGTGTGTGTTTTTCCAAAAAGAGAAAACTTCTGAGATCTTACTCAGCCCTAATCAGAATGTCTAATGCACAGCATTAGTTGAAGAGGAACAAGGAAAAGAGACTAAAACCAAGGTCTGCTCCACTGTAGAATCTTGACAAATACTGCCATTGCGAGTGGTAAACAGAAGGAGGAAATGAGGAGTGGGAGGTAGCTTGGCTTTGTCGAGTGGTCTTATACCCACCACTTCACCTCTCTGAGCCGTACCCGTTTCATGCATAAGTTGGGGGTACCGTTTTCTAACCTCATGCATCTGGCAGAGCTGCACTAAAGAAGAAAAGGAGGAAT
>NW_012155173.1:6782957-6785279 GCF_000956105.1 Propithecus coquereli | reverse complement strand
ACTTTTAGCAGCCAGATCTCACAGTTGCCTTGTTCTGAGCTTCTGGTTTGATTTTTTTTTAAAGTTTTTTATTTTCTTTCTTTTTTTTCCCCCCAGCAGATAGGATTTTCACTGTTAGATTTAATAGGCAAGTAAACCATTACATGATTGAGTGATTACATCAATGAATGAACGAAAAATACGCTGTGAATGAAAAACTGCAGTGGTTGGGGAAATGATCTAAAGCCATCTTTCACCGAAAACTTTAAGAAGTGTTATCCCAGTATCACAAAGTTCCTTTAAACAAAGCTACCAATTGAGAATGGTAAAAGAATAATCTCTTCAATTTGTGTGGCATTTTATAATCCTCAAGGCATTTTTCTATATATTATTACATCATAGAGTCATAGATCATCTAAATTTGAAGGAACTACAATAGTCATCTAACTTAACTATTATTCCTCTCAAAATCCCAGTGAATAGGGCTTTCTCATTTTGCTTGCATACCCTCAGGAACAAGAGGCTCACTACTCCCTAACTCAGTCTATTCTACTGATGGACAGTTCACATACTTTAAAAGGCTTGTCCTGCCATGCACAGGAATTTTTCGTCCCTCGGAGTCTTCCCTCATGGGGCCCCAGAAGTACAAATAGGCAACATTTTCTTTGGGATGCTACTTTTGAAAGAAAAGTGCCCTCAAAGTTCTTTTCTTCTTGTACATCAAACCAAACATTTCTTTTCATCCCCTTTCTCAAAATATTTTGTCACCAAAAAGACCAAAGGGGAAAACAAAAGAGCCAGGATGAAAAATATTGATCTCAAACAGTTTCTATCCAATAACTCTTGGTGGAAATCTTCAAGACAAGACACATAATATTAAAATGAAATTATAATTCTCACTGTTAAAAGGGGGGAGGGGAGGAGAGGAGCGTTATATGACCAACCCTCTGAACCACAAGTGGTGACTATTCGGGTTGAAAGCAACTTTGATCAATACAAAAGTAAAATGTATCTTGAAATGTCAATGTGACAATGACAACAGCAACAAAAAGCAATGGGAAAAAAACACCTAAATGCAAAGAAGAAACAACAATGTCTGATCACACTTGCTAGGACATGTTTTGCATTTAACCTCCCGGTTGCCAGAAGCAGGTAAACTCTTCCCACTTTCTAAATAAGGAAACTGAAAGAACCTCTTTCTCTGCTCTGCCAGTTTGCATATATAGGTCACAAACTAGGCTGGCAGAGAGAGAGGGGTCCCCGATAGCTCGTGCGGGTGAACAATGCAAAGAGCATCTGCAGGATTCAAGCCACCGTCTTCCTTGACTCTCTGATGCTGCAGCCAAATCACTCAGCCTCCTCTGGGCTTCTTTCCTCCTACCCAGGAACTGCTGGCATGAGTGACTCATCTCTCCCTAACTGACAAGTTTCCAAGTTCTATCGAGTGTTTTGAGCACCTTGAGTGAATGCTTTAAATAAAAGGCACAGTGACCCTCACTGTAGCTAACATTGGAATAACAGTTACTGCTTTTTCAGCACTTAATGAATGTCAGGCACTGCGCCATATAGAATTGTGCCCAGGGACATAGACTCTCAATTTGTACAGATGAGTTGGAATCCCAGCTTGAGCATTTATTGGTGGGGATGTGGATGATCAAGACGCAAAAACCTCACTAACTCCCAGGATCCTCATCTGTAAATGAGGAACAATAACTGTACCTACCTTATAGAGGTATCAGAACAATTAAACAGAATAATGCAGATGCTGCATTTTGTGCCTGTCATACAGAAAGTTCTCAATGATTGCAGTCATCGTTTTCACCATGCAGGGCACTTGTGAGTGTGATATAATTTGGTTCTCAGAATTCTCTAAGAATTGGGGAATATTATCCCCATTTTACAAATGATAAAGGTGATACGGCAAGGATATAAAGCTAGTGATAGAGACATTATTCAACCTTGGAGTTGACTTCCAAGCCATAAACACCCATAAAATATCCATGGATTCCACATAAGGGGGAGTCCTTGTAAGAATTCACTCATGAAATCTTGTCATTTAAGTCAGCAATGACTACACGAGAAGATGTAGATTAAAGGCAGTCTACTATATAGATTAAAGGCAGAGTTTCTGGGGTCAGCCTATATAGAATGAAATATTGGTTTTACGATTTTACCTCTTTGTGATCAAGGTCACGTCAATAGTTATTTAATTTATTAACTTTTCAGGTTCCTCATCTAAGGGATAGTATCCACCTTAAGATTTGTTGGGAGGATTAAATGTGACAATGCATGTAAAACAAAATTTGGAACACTGCGTAGCATACAGTAAGTACTCAAAATAAA
>NW_012155173.1:6768459-6771680 GCF_000956105.1 Propithecus coquereli | reverse complement strand
CCAAGCTGCCTTCTGAAGATAGGGAAGAAGGGAGAAAGAAGAATTAACTGAAGGGGTAGGTGGAAGCTCTAATGTGTCCAAAACTAAGCTCATCTTCCATTTTTACTGTAGGTTGATTTGGAGCCAATGAGAAAGGGAGTAAACAGTGTGAACATCTCACTGCAAATGTTCACGCACCCCATTCATTTTGCATTGTTGCTGGAATACCACACAAAGCTCCCAGGTCCTTGAAGGGAAATAAAATGTGGAACAAGAGGCTGGAGCACAGGAAGTTAGGAGTGGCCATCAAGGGGACATTCTCTGACTCTCCTGCCAACCTCTCTGTCCCCTTCCCACTTTGCTACTCTGCACTCTGTCTCACCTCTCCCAGCCCTTCTCTTGGACCTACTGCTGCAGCCTAGTCACCTTCCCCTCTGTGGCCTCCTCTCAGATCTGTGGTGCTGGGTGCCCCCGCCTCAGGCCCTCCCACCTCCGTCTCTGCTGACTGCTGCCTGTCTGGGCCTGATGTCCTCCTCAGCCTCCTGCTCACTCTATGCCCCACCCTTCATTCCCTCCACCTTCCCCTGCTCTTTCTTGGGACTGAGTTCTATGTGCCTGTCTCACCCTGCTCTCTGTTTTCCTCTTCCCCTGTCTCTGCTTCTATCACTAAATTCTTTTCTGTCTGGTTCCTGCCAATTTCCCTTTATTTTTCTAAGTGTCTCTCCCCAACTCTGGCTTCCCTTTCTCTCAGTTTCCCTTTATTTCTCTCTGTCTCTCTAGTAAATTCTATTCAGCTAGTATAGAATTGTTTCTCAAATATGGGTTGATGTCTATTTTTTCCTGTCTGTGTTTCTCTCTGCCTCCCTCTGTCTATATTATACAGAATTTCTTGCTCTTCATTCTGCTTTGGCCAGAAGATTCAAAAGAACCACTTCCTGGCACCCTTCCAGAGTTGCCTCTTGCCATCTCCAGGATGCCCTTGTCAACCTTTTCTCTCTGAGCTTGATCACTGGACCGGGATAATGGGGTAGGGACAGAGAACATCCATTCTCTGGCATCATTTTCCCCACCTGTAAAAATGAGGATGGGGTTGTTTGCATGTGTGTCCCCTAAAGGATTGCACACCCCTGCCACTGGCTCTGGGATTGGCCATGTGATGTGTTTTGGCAGACAGAACGTGAGAGAACCCACATCTGAGCATCAGCTTCAAGAGGAGTCTTCCACTCCTGCCAGCTCTCTTGCTCATTCCCTGTGTCATGAAAACCACATGTCTCCGACTGGGGCTTCCCTTCAGCCAAAGTTCCAGAAGGAGAAGACAAGCAGATCTAAGCCACAGTGACTACAGCTGCTGACATGTAACACGCAGTAGAAATAAAGCACGGTTTAGGTAGTCACGGAGATTCAGGGTGGTTTGTGGAATAAACAAATGAGCTGATTCATCTAGAAGAATTGTATTCTGCAAGGTCTAAAGTGCTTTCAGCTCCAACATCCTAACCATATTTTATAGTTCTATTGCTTTTGGGAAAATCCTACCAAATGCTTTCATTGGCATTATCTCATTTTGATGTTATAATTTTAATTTTATTTCATTTCACAAATAACCAAAGGAGAAGCTCAGTGAGGTGAAATGACTTGCCCAAATCTCTACAGCTGGTGTGTGATGGTCTAAGCTTGAAACCCGGCTTCCTGACACCAACTGCCACACTCATTCTACTTCCCTATAGTGCATCTCTAAATGTTGTGGGGAGAGAAGCTACGTTTCCTGCAGACAGAAGCTATAGTTTATGCTCATTCTTTGCCCATAACCCTAGCTGGAGACCCTGAAGGCTTTTAGTGAATGCTTGTTGTTTAACCAAGTCATGGCCAAGCTACAAGATTCATATAATTTAAATTTGTAAAATATTTGAAAACTATATACATATAACATAAAATATTCCACCTCCTAAAAAAAGAAAGTACATGGGGTATGGCACACTTACGTAAAAAAGTACTTGGAGTATTTGTATTAACAAACCTCACATGCCTGGGCAACTGATACAAGCTTGGTGATCTTACTTTACAGATGGAGACACTGAGGCTGAGAAGGAAATGTGACTTGCACATGGCCATGGAGCACATAAGTGGCAGGGCGGGGACACCTGAGATCAGGGCATAGCTGTGTGTGGGTATGTGCGTCACATGGTTTTTCCACCCCTAGATTTTTGCCACCTTCCCATTTAAAATAATTCTTCTTAATCAGGATCTGTTTTTCCTACTATTCTGCCTTCTAAGGCTTTTGGGATCCACGATCTGTAATAGTTTGGCTTTGTCTACCCTAGTTGTCCTCAGTGACCTTCAGTAATAATCACTTACGAATAACAGAGTGACAGCACTTATTGTTATCAGTTGAATGGTATCCTCCAAAAAAGACATGCTGACTCCTAATCCCCAGCACTGCAGAATGTGACCTTATGTGGACATAGTGTATTTACAGAGGTAATCAAGTTATAATGAGGTCGTTAGGATGGGCCCCAGTGCAATATGACTATCTTTATAGAACGGGGAAAATCTGGGCACAGAGACAGACACCCACATGGGCAGGATGCCATGGGAAAGTTGGAGTCCTGCTGCCACGAGCCGAGGCACTACCAGAAACTAGGACAGAGGCCTGGAGCAGATCCATCCCTCGTGCCTTGAGAGGGAGCATGGCCCTGTCGATACCTCGATCTCAAACATCTAGCTCCACAACCGTGAGACTCGGTTTGTGGTACTTTGTTATGGCAGCCCAAGGAAGCTCATACACTTAGTAATAGCGGAGTCATGACATATATAAAGCCAGGACTATGTGTCAGGCTCCAGCATATCTGCTTTATATATATAATCCTTGGGTAATTCTCACAACCCCCCTTAGGTAGGTACCTCCATCATCAACCCAACAGAGATGAGAAAATGGAAGCAGAGAGAAAACACATGCTCGAGCCCCACCACTACTAAGCCAGTCACGGAGCAAGAATGTGAACCTCGGGATACATAATCCACAGTTCTTTCAAGTTAGTTATCGTCCCTGGGCCTATGTTTTCTCAGCAGGAGAATAAGAGTAATAATAGTATCTATTGAGTTGGGGTTACTATAATAATTGAATGAGTTAAACATGTAGAAGCACTGTAACAGCACTGGTTAGCTTTGTTATTTTAAGATTCATCACTGTCTTGATTATTTTGGTTGTAACTTTTCTAATCAGTTATTGTTTCTTTTAACATGTG
>NW_012155173.1:6746330-6758692 GCF_000956105.1 Propithecus coquereli | reverse complement strand
CACCTCTCTGAGCCGTACCCGTTTCATGCATAAGTTGGGGGTACCGTTTTCTAACCTCATGCATCTGGCAGAGCTGCACTAAAGAAGAAAAGGAGGAATGATGTAAGAGTGTCTCTGAGGAGTGCAAAGCACCAGGTAGATGTCAAGTGTTGCCATTACCAGATCTTGTCATGAGCCCATTAGACCTTGTACTTTCTGTATACTGGATTTATATTCTGAGGTCTTTTTTTAATCTACTATGCGAAAGCCATTAATTATAGCTTTTTAAAGAAATCATCAATACGAGCCTACTGTACGTTTTAGACTACCACTCAAGTGGTATCAGCCCTGGCAACCCTCTCAGTGGAGGCAGCAGCCTCAGAGAGTTCCGTATCATGGGGCCAACAGAGCAGGATGTCCACATCACCTCGTTGCACCCATAACTTCATCTCTACTATGGAGGTGACGTGCCAGACTTTGTGCATTCTTAGCAAGAACACAATGAGGTAATTCCCATAAATGTGCCTAGCACAGTGCTTGACACATGGTAGATACTCAAGAAATTCTTGAATTGAGAGAAAACAGGATGCACAGGACGTCGTTCAGGCTTGGTAGCCAGACACACTTGGGTTTGAATACCCAAGAGCAGCTCCATCTCTTACCAGCTGTGCAGACTTGGGCTAAGTGTTTTTGCCCCTCTGCCACGGCATACACGACCATAAGGTGAAGATAATGGAGGGGCCTCTAGGACCACTGTGCTGGCTATGTCCAGCCAGGCTCCAGGGGTTCCCATGTGGTTGTTGTTAAAGCACCTGACACATCACGGGCACTTGGAAAGGGCAGCCCATTCCGGTTTTATTCCAATTTTGCTCGTTCAGTCATTCTTGGAATGGCCAGTTGTACTTTGGAGCACTGAACCTCAGCCCTCAGCAAAGCAGGCCGAGCACGTGACAGATGTTAAACAGCTATTCCCAGAGATGTCAGCCAAAAGGCCAAGGAGTTGGAGACCCTTTATTTTCTTCTCCGAAGCACAATTAGTTTGTCACAGCTGACAGATGATGGACGGGTATGCATCAGTCCAAGAGACACCACAGAGTCCATCTGATTTTCTGTTTATCATTCTAACCTCTTACACTTGGCTCTTTCCCTCCATCTGCAGACAATCCCCGCCTCCCTCCGCCTCTCCACCTCACTGCCCTCCCAGCCCCCATCCCATCCCCACTCACTCACCATCACGGAAATGTGGAGGATGTGCATCTGCTCCTCGACAATCTCCGAGGGCTCCTGGAGCGTGGGGGCGGTGGCCCGGGCCAGCTGCCCAGAGCTGCTCATGGAGACGTGGAAGTACAGGGTGCCATTCTCCAGCCACTGCTGTCTCCAGTGCACCAGCGAGATGTCCGCCGCCGTGCCAGACATCTCTGCAAGACAAGACCCAAGGCGCTGGGTGAGCTGCATGCCTGGCCTCAGTGCTCCAGAGAGGAAAGGAGCCACACAAACTCAGGAGCTCAGAAGGCATCTACTTCATGGTCACATCAAGTCTACCAGCCAGGGATCATCCCTTCCATATAAACGGGTCAACTGTGACCAAGATTCACTTCAAGTAACAGACAGCAGAGGCATGGTTTGAACTCAGGTCTCTCCGGGACCCTTTTTCAAACATTATAAATGATAAGGCAATTCATTCTACGCCAATGGGAGAATGAAACTAAGGATGAAAATGCTTCCACCCTTCTGAGGCTCTGGAACTAGGAAAAGAGGGAGGGAAGACATCTATGAGAGGAGTTGGAGTTCAGAGTGTGAATTCTCTAGAAGCAGAGCTGGAAGTACTCATCATGGCAGAACCTCAGAGCTGGAAAAGCCCAAGAGAACAGCATCTCAGCAAAGGTACCTCAGTGTCAACCGGCACAGGATAGGAGCTTGACAAGAGGGTTGTTCTGAGCCTGTTTCTCCTGCTCCAACGAGAACAGCTCCATTTTTGTAGTGTACATAATGTGCTCCCAAGAAAGAAAATGTTGACACAAAAGTTTCCATGACTTAAAAATACTTGAAAAGCCACTGCCCCATCCCAATGTTCTCATCTAACCAGTGGGGAGTTAGGACTTTCTAGTGAAGTATAAAGCCAGGTGCCTGACTTGAAGTTTCTAACTCTTGTCTCTAGGCTGTTCTTCCCTCTATAAATACATTTTTTTACAGTAATTATCATTGAAATAGTATTTATAATCAATACTGTTATACCAACATAGTCTCTTATTAGGTAAGAAGGGTGATGGCGTAAGTTGCCAAAGTGTCACTGCACTGGGATTATACAATCTTTCCATAGTACCTTCTCCTAAAGGGAAGAGCCCATGGAAATGTTCCAGGACAAGTCCTATCTGTGCATCTTATAAATAAAAGGGAAGGACAGTGGGTTCTTGGAGAATTATGGAGGTCAGCACTCAAATGAGAGTTACAATAGGAGACAAGTAGCCTTAGCAGTATCTGAGGCTCGTAACTTCAGATCCCCATCCTGAGATACAGAGGTAATCTCGAGATTGAACTCCTAAAGTCCCCAAAGACCGCGAGTGCCTTCACACACACCCTTGGGGAGGACTGATGGGCAAGCTGAGTCAGAACTTCTCCTTACCCAGTCATCTCTCCCCGTGTCCTACTGCAACCCCTGTCACATCTAGTGAAACGAATGAAAAAGACTCACCTTGAAGAGATGAGGACATAATATCTGCTCACTAAATTCTATTGGATTTTTTGATATTGTGCATTCCCAATAGACTCTTACTTTTTGAGGTTCATAATAAAAAAATCCTTAGGAGAAGAGTATCTGGCTCTCAGTATGTGCTACAAAAAAGTTGGCTATGAATTTTTAAGTTAGCTATTGATTTATTATCATCATCATTATTATTAATAGGGACAGGATCTAATTCACCATTCAGATGTTCTGGAAAAAAAAAAAATCCTTGAGCCATCCTCAACTGCTTGCCTTCTCTCCCTTCTCATTTGAAATCCTTCAAAAGCTGCCTAAAATCCAGCCCTTCTCTGCACCTCTACTTCAGCCACCTGGGCCAATGCTCCAAGCTATCTTGCCTGGCTTACTGCAAGGGGCTTCTCTCCTTCCACCCTTGCCCCTCTGTCCATTCCCAACCAGGAGCCAGAGGAATCCTGCCACCACAGAAGTCATCTCACATAGCTAAGCTCTCCACTCTCTGTCCTCTCATGTCCTCTGTCCTCCTCCTACCTCCAAGTAAAAGACAAAGTGGCCAGAACATAGTAAGTTATTAGCCCAAGTGGACACATGTTTGGGCTTCCCTTGCTGCTCAAAGAGTTAAACAGGGCTGGAGAGAATCGCAAAGGTTCATCAGCTCTTAGAACTTGGGCCCCGAAGGGTCCTGAGAGCCCACGGTGGTGCCCAGCGGGAGGGCGCTGGCTAGGTGACCAGTCTGTGAAACAGGTGTCTTCCCAGCACCTTCTTCTCTCCCAGGCTGGGGCAATCTGCTCCCCTTACCGCCCCACCAGCCAAGGCCTTGGCAGTAGCTTCTCTGGCTGCCAGCCAGCTGGGCCAAGACGAGGTGTAGACATTATGATAAACAGCCTGGCTCAGCACCTCACTCATTTTTCTCTCAGTGCATCAAAGCCCAAAACCAGAGGGCCGGGGAACCTAGGGCTGAGAGGTGCCACTGGAAATAGTGGGTTCCAATTCAGCAGCTCTGTGTGCTGCTGGCTGGGCAGGCACTTAATGTGTTGAGTCCCTGGAATGGCACCAGAAGCAAGCTCCAAGGTAGGCCACATCTGATTGACACAGCCTGCACAGACAGAGACAGAGGAAGCAGAGGGATGCTAGCAGAAACCTGAGCTCCTTACTCCTAGCGTTCCCGTCAGCCTGTGCCTGAAACCCCACCATTAGAGGCTTCCCCTTCCCGTGTTCAGATTGGGAAGCAAAGGATCACACAAGGTTAGAGACTTGTTTAAGTTCCCTGGTAAATCTGTACCCAGCTGGACCCAGTGGGTCTCCAGTCCTCGCAGAGTTCTACTACGCCAGTTGCACTTACAACATCTCCTTTTCCTTGACTGTATTAGCCCGTGGACCCAAACTAGATTGAGCTCTTTGTTTGCTACAGCAACGAGTGCACCGTCAGCAGACAGTAAACGTTAAATGATAATAACAGTGTGTGAAACACAGTAAATATTGAATCACAGAGAATAGCTCTGGACTTACTCTATTACCAAGAAAAGAAACTGTTGTTGGAGAAGGGAGGGGGACGCAAGACCTCAAAGAGAAAACTGCTTCCTTGAGGGGATGCAGAAGGCCTTGATCATTCACTCACTCATTCATTCATTTATTCATGCATTTGTTTATTCATTCAACATACTTACCAAGCACCTACTCAATTTCAGGCAGTTTAGTAGCTCAGAATATGGCGTTAAATGAGACATAGCCTTGCCTCCAGAGAGCTCACAGTCCTTTAGCAGCAGAAATTCTACCTGGCCCGCTGCTCCCTCACCCCATGTCACTGGAGCCCCCACACGAGCACACTCTCCATTCACTGTGGCCCAGTAAACTGTGGATTATCTGGCCTATCTCCTGCCATCATGCCTTCATGACTCGTTCCAGCCCTGCAGGACTTACAACTGTTCCTTCAACAGCCCAGCCTCCCTCTTGTCTCAGGGCAGAAGTCCCTTCTGTCCAATCTGCCTAGAACTTTCCCCATAGAGCTTGCAAGCTGGCTTCTTCTCAGTGTCTGTCTCTCAATCCAAAGTATACTTTCTCAGAAATCTGTGCCTGACCACTCTAGCGGAAGTATTCCTTTCCACACACATCCAAACTCTATTAAATCCTCTTTACAAAACTTTCTATAGCACTTCTCACTATTAGACATTTGTTTATATATTTTCTTGAATATGTGTTTATTGCCTGTTTCTCCAGGAGAGCAGGAACCTTGCATGTCTTATTTCCTGTTATTCTAAAGCACTTTGAAGAGTGCTTGGCACATAATAAGTGCTCAATAAATAGTGAATTGCCAAAATGTGTGTGTGTACACACATATATGTACACACATGTACTCATACACATCTGTAATAAGATGGTGAAGATAGTAAAAACTAGAATTTGAAAAGTGTTAAATTTCATCAGAGAATTAAAAAAAAGATAAGTTAAGATCTATTAGGAACTCAAAGGGTGGGGAAAGACCCTCCTAGCCTGCAGACCAAGAACTGTTTCTAAAATGTGGTGATATGAGCATTGAGGAGGATGGACATATTGATGTCCTTCAGAGGAGAGGGGGAGGCGTAGAGATTGGCTGGGTGTCTCAGTGGCAAAGATTGGCAAAGCTGCACGTGCAGGGAGGAGAGCAGCGGAATGTCAGGTTGGAAATGTAGTTCAGACGCAGAGTTAAGGGCTTTGAATGCTTGGTGACAGAGTGTATATTTTTTTCGGCATGCAGTAGGGAACCAGCGGAGTGTACCTGATTAGAGAGCCAGTCCTGTGTCCATTAAAAACAGGTTGAAGAAATAGTAGCATGACCAAAAACAGCTCTTGAAATTCCTTACTGACTGATTTTCCAACTGCATTTTCCCTTTTCTCCTCCCTACTCCCTCCATATAAACATTTCATTGAAGTCTTCAAGTCATATTACAATCAAACTTAAAGCAAAGGGGGACTAAACGCATTTGGTCGGGAACCAAGACAATTCCCATAAAGGCAGATTATGCTGACATGATGAATATAAAATGAAACAGCAGATATTAAAGTGGGAGAATTGGTGCGCCATGCCTTCCGGCAGCAGGCCGACTCCACTGCCTGCTCCTCCCACCCTGGCTAGCTTGGTTTTATATCGGAATCATAAAGAAACATAGGAATTGCTTTTTCACCTTTCTCGGCTCTGCCCCCATGGGCTGTAACTCGTGAAATATTCAACAGGCTCAAATCCCCTCAACCACCCAGTGAAAGCCAAGCAAGAGGACCAGCCTTCATCAATGATTCTGGGTAGACCGCCAGCCTGCCCCAGCTCCACTGAAGCCTTTCAGTCTCCTGGAAAAGAAATATAAAATCTCAAAGGCATATTGTGCTTTTAATCAGCTTGTTCTTCCTAATCTATGACACTCATTGTATTTTTATTTAATTCCTGAAGGTCATTATGAAAATAAGCAGCTCTCTGACCACCAGCCATCTTGGTAACATCTCCCACGTGGCTAACTAACCCACCTTCTGATTATACAGCACCAGATGACCCGCCAGCAGATTATTCACAGAAGCCCAGAGAGCGCTTCCAATGGGCTTGTAAATGGTCCTTGCCTTGCTGGGCGGGGGGGGGTGGCGGGGGGGAGACATTGTATGAGATGAACTCACTGCCTAGGCAGAAAGAGTTGGGAAAGGTAGTGATGTTGACTTTAATCAACCTTGCCACTGGCTGTTCCAGCATCATAGGTGGTCATCGCACAGCAAGTCCTGCTGAGTGGGCCTGGGAAATAATCTCAAATACTCAAGCTCTTTTTCATCTCCACGGTGGTTAATTAATGCAAACCTTTATCATCTCTCTCAAAGGCTACTGAATATTGAAAACAGTTCTGTGCCAGTCAGGCGCTCATCAGAAAAGAGAAGACACACTCTGTAAGGACACTGAGAAGCGTTTAATGGCTTTAAAGGCTAGAGCAGGGTTCAGGCAAACCAGTAACAGGCAATGAAGCACTCCAAGGTTGGCGACAGCAAGGACCTAGGCCTGAAGAAGCAAGGGGCGGGGTTGATCAAACCTGGAAAAAGCCATAGCTACAGGAAAGTGCTATCACACAGCTGCCAGATAGGAAGGAACTGGAGCCTTAGGTAGCATAACCCAGCCACTGCCAAAGCATGGCCCAGGATGGGTGCTGTCAAGGAAATAAAAGCCCCAACCTCACTCTCCTTCCACCTGCCAATTTCCTGCAGGTGTCTTGCATGGGTCGACTTCAACCAAACACCTAAGGGTGCTTAAGTGAAGCAGGTCATACCGGTCGGCCTTCCAGGGTGTGCATTGGAGCGGAAAAAGGTGCAGAGCGAATCTCAAGTAGCAAATGGAGACGATTCAGTGGGCCCCTTAACTGGTATTCCTGCTTCCAGGTCTCCTTCCTTCTAACCATCCATCAGATGACTTCCAGGATGAAATTTCTAACTTGTCAATCTTACCTCGTCATTCCTTTGCTCAAACCCTCCAGTGGTTCCTGCTGTCCCTCGGGATAAAATCTAATTTCACGAGCCCAGCAAGCAGGACCCTTCACGACCAGTCTCCCCAGTCTTACTTTTTTTTTTCCTTTCTTTGCTTTTACTTATTTATTCTGTTTGGTCAGATATTGATATATTTTACCATATATACTATGCGACTTCCTAATTCAGTGTCTGAGTCTCTGAGAGCCTCCCCACGCGACCCCAGCCCTGCTCTGGAAGTCTCCTGTGACACCCGTTTGAGCTCGGTGGTCCTGGACACTCCCATATGGAGGAATAGCGCATGCAGCGTAAGATCACAGGTCTGGAGACCAACTGTTCGAACTTAAATCCTAGCTGCCCTGTGTTCAATCTGTGTGTCTTTGACAAACTTTTAACTCCTTTCTGCCTCAGTTTCCCCATTTATCAAATGAGGATAATAGTAGCACCTGCCTTATAGGGTTCCTTTTAGAATCAAATGAGATAAAAGAAACAAATTAGCTCTTTGCATGGTCTTGATACTTGGTAAGCACCCCACAGTTACATTTGTAAAATATTACTTCATATACACAGTGATAGCATCCTATTTTACCACCATCTTGGTAGATGTGTGTGTGTGTGTGTGTATACATATTTACTTGTGATCTCTTTACACAGCTGACTTCCCTTACTGTATTCTAGTGTAGAGACATGTCATTTTTGTAGCCTAGGGCCTGGCACAGTGGCCAAACACAGAGTAGGGGTTCCATAAACATTTTATAAGTTGAACTGAGCTGTCTCTATATCTGAATTCAGATGGGTAGTCCCAGAGGGCAGAGAGAAGAGAAGGCAACTCAGGGTATCAATGATAGCTTGATTCTGGTACAGCAACTCCCCAGAAATTTATCTAACATCTAGCTCAAGCTTAGACATCCTGGAGAATGGAAATGAAGAGAAAGAAAATGTTAACTTTTAAGGAGCTTACACTTTCACAAAGTGAGAAGAAGTTTATATAAAAAATAGATAAACATATTGATTCTGTTTAGACATAAGGATGTGTATATACAGCTGGAAAGAAATACACTGGAACATCAAGAATGGTACTTTCTAAATGGTGGGATCACAGGTGATTTTAATCATATTCTGATTTAGTGTTTTCTACATTTCCTGCATTGACCATATATTATCTCTGTAGCAGACGCAAATACACACTCATTTTAAAGATTCCTTTCGTCAACCCATCTTTTCTGAGATCCGGCATTCAGGGAGGGACTCTGTCCTCAGGAGCTCGGTCCAAGGGGCTTAGAAAAGGCCTGCTATAAATAGCTAAAATCTAAGTAGGAAGCTTAGAAGCCAGGAGATTACTTCTGGCTGGATCTAGAAAGTCTTTGTGGAGCAGTCTTAAAGGATGGGCAAGATTTCAGCAAATGTCCATGTGGCAGAGAGCACTTCAGAAGGAGGAACGGCACAAGGACAAGAAGGCAAGAGGGTTGCATTTGGGATGCAAAGGGATACAGTGGGAGGAAGATGGTAGAAAATACAGAGGATCATCACTACAGAGAAAGACTGGTTTATCGAATCTCCAGAGGGGAATATTAAAAAGGGGCTAGCAGCTCTTGCCCATGCACCATCTCCTGGCAAAATAGTAAGTGCCAGCTCCCACTTAGGGCAGACCAAGCCCCAGTTCAGAGGTTAATGAACCTTCCACATGTCATAAAATAAATGACAAGATGGACAGGCTGATGGGTGGAAGGATGAATGGATGTATCCTAGTCATTCTAACCTAATCAAACAGCCTAGGTGAGCGAAAAGAACACTGCATTTCAAGTCAGAATCTTATATTTGTGTAATTCCTCTATTCCACCTGACCAGTTTACGAGAGAACAAATCACAGAGCCTCTATAATTTTCTTTCTTTCTTTGTAAAATTGGGGTTATGATTGCATCGAATGTACATCACATCTAATGCAGAACTGAGAGAGATTAAGGGCATACATACATAGCAAAATGCTTGGACATTTGCAAAGTCCTGCAGTTAGTCCTGAAAGCAAATGCAATCATCTAACAATATACTTCATCCGACAATATACCTCCCATAAGTTATTTATTGACTGCCTAAAATGTGCCAGGCATAGTGCTAGACCTGGGGATAGATTGGAAGAAAAGATCGATGTGACTATATCCTCACAGACTTTCCAATCCAGGCTGGATACTCCTTGGTTCACACTAAGCAGCAGCAAGCATGCCCCCTTGCTTCAGTTTCCTCGTTCATGTAATCATTCGTTCATAGCAGAAGACTGTGTCTGCCTAGGTACTTAGCTTGCAGGGGGCATGCAATAAGTATTTGCTGAATAAATTTGTTTGTTGAACAAATGCATCACTCAATGCGCATTTCCTCAATCTCTTGTCCTCAAGAAAGCTACAATCTAGAAAAGCAGAAGAAGGAAAATCAACAAGGGCAACATGCATGTAGTAGTGGCCACAAAATAGGATGCAGGGCATATTATGGAACACACGTGCGAGGTCAGTTAATGCTCCTCATTTATCAGGGGTTTGGACAAGGTAAGCAGGGAAGAGTCTATAATCTGGACATTTCAGAATTCTAAGAGATCCTGCTGTCTGGCCCGGTTAAACACCCGTAGGACGATGCCGATGGTGTGCTGGGTTTCTGAGGTCACCTGTGGGGACAGAAGGTGGAGAGGCAGGGGGCATGACACAGCCCAGGCCCCGCAGCACAGTTGGAGAAGAGCATCCCAGAGGTGCCTCCGACACCCTCCCGGTACACCCAGCTGTCAGCGCTCATCTCTGCCTCCGCCTCCAACCTGCCCGTTTCCGCCTCCTTTGGGAACTGTATCATCTACACAAAACTGTTTTCCCGAGCCGCTCGGTGGAGATAAATAATACAGTTATACCCAGTTAAATAAGGGAGGGGAAGGGAAGAATTAAGACATATTGGCAAGGGAGAAGAGCATATCATTTCAGATTAGATTTGGAAGTAGATGGAGGGTTCTGGAATTGATTCTCATTACTCCTAGTTATTCTCTCCCGAACCACTTCCCTCCCTACTTGCTGCGTTTTTTCTCTGGGTCTTTCTTTGTCATTCAGCTTCACTACACCCCCTTGGTTTCTCTGTGCGCTCGCTGTTTCTTCCTTCCTTCCTTTCTTTTTTTTAAAAATGCATCCCAAGAGTCAATTAATTTTTCTTCTCTTCCGCTTTTTCTCTGTCCCATCCATTGTAAATGGACACAGAGAGAGGGCGCCCAAAGAATGGGGACAGGAGCTAATCTTTGTCAACACCTGTGTACTGACAAAGGGGCTTTCAGGCTGGGGCTTTGATTCACCATCTCGTTTAGCCCTCATAGGAAACCCACATACTCAGATAGTACAACACCCACTTTTTCAGCCCAGACACCTGAGGCCCCAAAACGGACTAGATTTCCCCCAAATTTTCCATCGAATAAGTGACAGAGCATAAATTCAAGTCCTGGTTTCCTGATTCCAAATCCAGTGCTTTTGCCACTCAACCTGGGCTGAGAAAAGGGGCATTGGCACATTTGAGCAAACAGATCGAGAGATCAAGTCCACGCCAGGGGTGTGATATGCTAAGTGCCAGGACAGGCACCCTCCCTCCCGGAGCATTCAGAAGCTCTGCCTATACATTTCATCCTTATAAAATCATTTGCTAAGGTTAAGTGTTGCTCCCTCTGTTTTTAAGCTGCGAATATCTCCTGGGAGAGAGACTTATTAAGCATTCTGTCTTATGGCCAATGAGTTTTTAAGATCACTTTGCTCCTTCTCTATTTCACTGCGTCGACCTTTAACAAGTTAAGTTCACCTCTCCGAGCCTCGCTTGCCTCGTACGGAAGAATGGGAACCATAAAACCAATCTCTTATGATTGCCATGAGAACCACGGGAGGTAAAGTGTTGGAAGGAGCCTAGAACAGCATTTAGCATATGAATATTCCCAGTTAGTTGTCTATCTTCTAGTCACTCCTTTCCATCCCACCACTGGCAAGGTAGGAAGAATAGGGTTGTTTTGAGTGCATTGGGGTATGGTGTTACAGAATCAAATATGAAGAAAAAGGAGACAGAGGTCACAGAGATAAAACTTCATACTTCACTTGGAAACAGTCTCTGAGACCCTTCTGCCTGGTCCCCCCATTCGCCTCCCACCCTTAAAGCCATCCCTATAGCAATGACCTGGAATCCTGAAAAATCACAACAGAAAGAGAAGGTAAAGGAATGGAGATCAGTGATCTAGTCCACCCATTTTACTGACTTGGAAAATGAGGATCAGAGAGGGTTAGCAACGTGCCTTAAGTCACAGAGCCTTGTAATCCAGTGTTCTTCCTATCTCACTATTAATGACAAGGATTCACATAGGAAAGAAGCAGAAGCCCCCCTGACACCTAACAGTGATTTAGCAGCACGAAGGATGAGGGATGATAAAATTCCCTCATGCCAGGGTTCCCTCAACCTCTCCTGAAGATGCTGCCAAGAGGGCTCCTTATGTCTGATTGTCAATCCCCTACCCCGTCACCCTAGCCCACAGGGATCAGCATCTGAAAGCCGCATGCATGAGCTCAGACCTGGCAGGTAAAAAATGTGATGAGTCAGGAGAGCATGGCACCATGCAGTGCAGCAGGCGAGGGAGGAAAAATGAAACCTGCAAAAACCAACAGCCGAACACAGACTAAGAGTGAACTCACCTGATGCCGACTCCGCCAGCTATTTGTATAACAGTGGGAGAGGCAGGACTTGGAAGAATACCTTTACAGGATGAATTCATCCCAGGTATGAGACACTGGCCTAAACCCACTGGCTCTGGGAAGAACCATACCACAGTCCACCGGCCCCAAGCAGCACCCCTGACTCCTAGTCTTTGTGCATACTGTGCCACCTGCCTGAAATGTCCTAGTCTCACCTACTGCATACACAGACATTACCCACCCTTCAAACCCAGCTGAAGGGCACAGCTGAAATGCCCTCTCCCTCCTCTGAGCTCTAAACTCCACCAGCGGGTTTCTATTCCCTTCCTTGGTCCACAGACCTCACCCATCCCTAATTCTCATCACTCTTGCTAGGTCATGAGAGTCTCTGGACCAGGAGTCACTGTTATCTCCTGTCTCCTTTTGGGAGCTCAGCATTTTTTTGCAACAGCAGAAGTTTGACAAATATGAGCTGACTACAAGCCCAAGCGAAGAGGACAGAGTCGTGAGACACCTGATTCCAATTTCACAGA
>NW_012155173.1:6699573-6745365 GCF_000956105.1 Propithecus coquereli | reverse complement strand
GGAGGCTGAGGTGGGAGGATCACTTGAGCCCAGGAGTTCAAGGTTACAGTGAGTACAGTGAGCTATGATTGTGCCACTGCAGTCCAGCCTAAATGACAGAGCAAGTTGCTGTCTCTTAAAAAAAAAAAAAAATTGAAACAACAACTGCCCAACTTACCTCAGCCTAAATTACCAGCCCATATAAATAGGAGCTAAAAAATTGTCTTAAGCCACTAGTTCTGGGCTGTTTGTTATGCAGCAATAGCTAACAACTCAGAAGCCTCCTCTTTTGCGCAGCCTCCCTTCCCCAAGGCCAGGCTGGATGTTCCTGCTGTGCGCTTCCTCTCCCGACTGCACTTATCACACTATCTGTAGTCGTTGCTTTAGTTATTTCACGCCTCACCTACCCTCTGCTCCCCAAGTCTCTGAGCTTCTTAAAACTAAAGGCCTCGTCTCTCTTGCCGTCTACCTCCCCAACACCTCGCTCAGAGTCGGTGCTTAATGGGCATGGGTAGCACAGAACAAATGGAGATTGAAATTTTCCCCTAAGCGGGATCCCACCATATTTCACTCTGCCCCTCCTCTTCCTAATCAAAGCCTCTGTGGCCCTGATTGGAGGGAGCGAGTGGGTATTGATTGGCTCCAACGGTACTGCTTGGGAAGCATAACCTGCCTCTATATTCCTTAAATAAGCTCTGAGCCTGGTCGGCGTGTTCATAGCAGCCTTGATTGTAATTCAGCCTCTACTCCATTACCCTTATTTATAACACCCGGCACTGGAGCACAGAGCCCCGGGGCCATCAGAGGAATGATTACAGGACCCCTTTGACTTGCAATTCCACACCATTCAGTCCAATTTAGACCGGCCACAGATGGTGCCCTGTGGCAGGGAGGGGATGACTGGAGGATGCCAGGTTAAGGGTGGGGAGGAGGGAACCACCCTCTTGATTTTCTCACTGTATCAGAGAAGGAAAAAAAGGCTTAGGTTATTCAATGTCCCTCCTGACCAGGACAGTCTGTGCCTGAAAGATGGCGAATCACGCCCTTCTCCAACAAGGTCGGACACAAGGAGTCCTGGGACCGTTGCCGGGACACCTTTTAATTTGGTTTAAATGTCAGACTCCTCTCCCGAGGTGAAATGATAGAATGTTGTTCCTATACTGCCAGGCTAGCAGTGGGAAAAGTCCAATTCGACTCTTGTCTTTGTTGTGTGACCTTAGGTGAGGCATTTGTATCTCTGGGCCTCAGTCTTCTCATCTGGCAAATGGGAAAACTGATCCCTTCCCTGACTCCTTCACTAGATCACTGGAAGCAGTAAAGAGAGAAATTTACGAGAAAGAACTTTGAATAAAATGCTCTTTGTGCAACAGTCATGGTTATTAATATTAATCCACCTGCCGGAAGATGTCTAGAAAACTGAAACCAAGTGGCCCGACGGAAAAGGCTGAAATTCCCTCCCACTTTTAAATACGCCAGCTCCCCAGTATAGCGCAGGGCCAGGGCTCGGTCTCTGAAACCAGCCACCTGGGTTCCCACCTCTGCCACTCTGTTAGTTGAGTAACCTTGCAGAAATCCCTTGACTTTTCAACATCTCCCTTTCATCAGCGGTGCCCAACCTTTTTGGCACCAGGGACTGGTTTCATGGAGGACAATTTTTCCATGGACTGGTGGGCAGGGAGGGGAGGCAGAACTTAGGCAGTGATGCCAGCGATGGGGAGCGGCTGTAAATACAGACGAAGCTTCGCTCGCTGGCACTGGCCTACTGCTCACCTCCTGCTGTGTGGTCCAGTTCCTAAGCTTCATGGAAGACTATTTTTCCATGGGTAGGGTATAGAGGGAGGTGGAGCTCTGCTGCCTGGTTGGTAACAGGCCATGGACCAGTACTGGGGGGTTAGAGACAGCAGCCATTCATTGTATAAACTGGGGAGAATATCGCTATGATAATCACTGCAGTGTGAGAGCCAAAAAGGCATGCACAGGGTTGTCTTAATCATCTTTGTATCCTGGTACCTAGAACAGTGCCTGGAATATTGTAGCCACTTAATCTAAAAATAATGGAACAATTAACACTGGTTAAGTGCTTACTGTATGCAAGGCTACAATCCCAGTGGAGTGCACATATTATCTCATTGCATCCTCCCCACATCCTTATGACTTATGGATAATAATAAATCCACGGGATATATTGTTGAGATAACGTGTCAGCACAAGGACTAGCACCAGTCTGTGCTCAATAAGGTTTGCAGCAGCAAACGAATAAATTGCTTTTACTCCAGTTAATACAGATGTTTGGGATTGTGTGCTCTGAAGCACCAGAGCCTGCCTTTGATTGTAAATTCCTGGAGAGTAGGAACCACATCTGTCCAATGTCCTCTTCAGGGCACTGTGGTTACCAATGTGGAACATCCTCAGGGTGTTGGATTGGAAATCAGGACATCTGAATTGTCACACCTCCCCAGGCCCCACCCCCACCTTGTTCCCTCCACTTCCAGAATCACAGAAACTCTAAACTTAGACTGTGCCAACTCGGCAAACATTTCTGGAGATGGTTTGCCGCAACAGGCCCTGTGCTGGAAGCTTTTAGGCATTCTTTTCCTGAGTCTCCACTTCTCATTTAGAGTCTAGAAAACTGAAACTCAGAGAGGACAGGGGGCTATCCCAAATTACCTGGCAAGCCAGGGAAAGGACCGGTGAGAATCCAGCCTCTTGACCTATAGGACAGACTCTCTGGACTCTACCAGCCAGATTCTGAGTAGCCGTCTTGTTCTGCCACTGACTTTCTGTGTCACTTGGGAAAGGTGCTTCCCTCTCAGAACCTCACTTTTCTCACCTGTCAAATGGGTGCAGTAATGGATCTTCATAGGCCATTCAGTGGATTTACTAGGCGATGTCATTAGTGGAAAAGATGTTTTGATCTTATTCTCTGTTTTAATGGAAACCGCGCTGTGTTATCAGAGAGCAGTGAGAACTCCACCTTGCACTCTGCAGTTTATATGCCTAATCTCTGACACATAGTCAGCTCTATCACGTGTCTGAAAATTCCAGTAGGAACTGGGCCCCATCCACTCTCCCATGTACCTCTACTATAGGCTTTTTACCTATAATCTGAATATTTCTCTTTAATGACCATTTATTTGGTGGTATAACTCCTACCATCACCACCACTGCAATTCCTGTCCGCAGTGTGACGTGGAATACACTAGAAGCAACTATGTTTCCAGAAGCTAGGAGGGATGCCCTTGTGGTGGGCAGGTATGCCTATCACGGGGGGAACCAGCCTGTTTACTGGCATTGGGAGTGAGGACCAAGTTACAGAAATCGTCTCTAGGGAGCATCTGAGTTCAATCAGGCCAGGTGAGTCATAGGTGCACAGGAGTCACATTTGCATAACCTAAAAATACCCGCAAAGATGTTTCATCAGTTGAGCACACACATTTATATGTCTGTTCTCCCAAAGCACAAGTGTGCACGTAGACACATGTACTTCCTCATAAATCTATGTATCCGTGCATTGTCACGAAAGCATTCACATCTCCTTGTACATACAAACAAGCGTGCTCACATTTCTATGAGGCTGTTTCCTCATACACACGTGTAAATGTACAGACTGACGTGTTCATGAGTGAATACAGACACCAGTGCTACAGAATATGAGGTTTTGCATGTAAACGTAAACACGTAAAACTGTTCCTCTTCTTATACCGGCATCGTGAGTGTTTGCGTATATGGGTGCACATGCGTGCCTTCCCTGACACACATCAACAGGCTTCCTCATGTAGATATGCACATTCAGATTTGAACACTTTGACAACACAGCACTCACAGGCATACGCAGGGCCCTCGCATTGCGCACTCACAGTGTGTTCACTTGGTTCTCCCACACGTACTCTGTCATGCATGTTCCATCGTGAACATTCACACTAGCACGTGTGCACTGGTTCTTTACGCAGGTATGCACATGGCCACCTTCATGGGCACACAGACACATACATGCTCAGGCATGCACATGCCTCCCAAAACAGGGAAATTTAACCCAAGGACATATCCCAGCCCTCACTTGTGTCCTCACACACACAGGCATGTAACTGACATCAGGAAATGTCCTTCTGAGCCGCTGAGTATCTCGGGATCTGTCCTCCTGCGGGCCTCATTTTGCACTCAAAGAGAAAGACCAAATCCCCTCCCGCAGTCTCCCGAAAGTCTGTTTCCTCTTTTCCACTGTGACTGACAGGCTGTTGTGAGCAAAGAAGAGCAGAACAGTCTTGTTCCGGAGCTGTCCATCTACTTAATCCTTTCTGATTTTGTTACGAGCAGAAAATTTCCACCGATTTGCTATTTCATCCCCTCGGCCTGGTGTCCTTGAAAGAGACAGACTGACATGTGGCAGAAAGAGGTCCTCTGATGTCCAGCCCCAGGCGGCCCAGTGACCTTCCCCTGGGGCTCTGCCTTCCACACACTGTGCTGGAAGCCTGGCCAGGAAGCCAAAGCCAGTGTCTTTGATGCTTGGGCAAAGAAAAAAAACAAAGCAGAAATAATGCATAAATACTCCACGCGCTCTAACAGCCAGACACTATGCTCAGCCCCCTCGCACACTGTGATTCATTTCATGCTGAGACCACTCTCAAGGGAGGTCTAAGCAAGCCCATTTTGCTGAGAAAGAAGAGCTAAAGGCCCTAGTCTAAGGTGCCTGCAGTTGTTAAGGAGCAGGTCTGCCTGCCTGAAAGCACTTTCAAAACTCAGGGGAATCTGGAAGGAGGCTGGCCGGCATGTGGTCCTGCCTGGCCTCTGGAATCCTCCTTGTTTCAAGTGCACTTTCAAAAGTTTAGTGCCCTAGCAGAGGACCAGGGCACTGCAGAGGCATTTTCCCAGGCTGATCAGGGAACGGAGAACTGAATAACGTGATAAGGAAAGAGAGAAGGTTTAGGAAACAAAAGGAGGAAAGGAGTAAGAAAAGAGAAAGGACAGTATTTGGAAAAGGGAGAGGAAGAGGTGAGGGAGAAGTAAGATAACAGCTTTAAGAGGTGGTATAGGTCATTCTTCTTTTTTCTGAAAACATGCACTGAGCCCCTTCTCTGTGCTGGACTCTGTAGAAGATGTCAGCAGTGCTGAGGGGACATGGCAGGATTTTCCATCTGGGGAACTCCTAGACTACTGGGGCCGATGCCTGTTTTATAGAGCATGTTAAAGCTTGACAGAATGTTTTAAAAATGCTTGCATGCTTTCTCAATAAGTGAGGAAAGAAAGATGGAAAATGACCTCCAACATGCCTTGTGCCCTGCCATAAGTCTGCTCACGACGATGAGCACTAATTATCCATCAAGCCTTTTACACACATTTTCCCTAATAATCCTCATCACTGTCCTTCAAGATGGTTATTACATCCTGTTATAAATTCATGTATGCATTCTTGTATGTATGTTTGTACATACGTATGTGTACATGTATGCACACGCTCAGACATACATACTTGGCTCAGAAAAGTGAGGACACTGAATGAAGATGACATAGGATTTCGGCAGTGGAGGAGGCACTCAGACACCGTCAACTCCTCGCCCTAAGGCACTCTTCTCACTGTCCCTCCCACCACTGGCTGCATCTACTACCTGGTAGCTGCAAGATCGGCTACTTAGCGTAAGACAGCGGAGCTGGATGGAACCCTAAGAGACTATCAGAGACAGAAAAACTGAGGTGGGAAGAGGTGAAGTGGCTTGGCCAATGTCTGGATTAGGACTAGGGTCCAGCCTTCTGACCTCAGGATCAATGCTCTTTCCAGAACGTGCTTTGTGGCAGGCCATGTATTTTCAAGAATGACAAATCCTCACCCTAATGTTGCTAACCTGGAAGGCAGGAGGGCAGATGCAAGAATGGAGATGTCTCCAAGCTCTCCTCTAAGTGCTGGAGAGAAAGCAACGCTTTCATCCCTGGGGCTATAGGATTAGCAACCCTATTTTATAGATGGGCCAACTGAGGCCAAGAGAGGGGAAGGGATTTGGTTAAGAAAATGTGTGGCAGCCCTCCCAAACCACACCCAGCATCCTTTCCCATAGAACCCACTCTGAGCAGCCCTGGAAGCAGCTGAGTGGAGAGGGTTGGAAGGCAGGCAGACCAGTGTCCCAGCTCTGGGGTCTTTCGAGGTGGCACAGGACCCAGAGTTTAGAAGAGGCCCAAGCTGAGTTTAAGTTTCTGTTGTCGCCATCTTGCAACTGTTAACAAAGGGCCCCACATTTTCATTTTGTTCTGGCCCCTGCAAATGATGCAGTTGGTCTCATCTTTGACACTTTCTCTTTCTGTCCTGCAGTTCCTTAACTTTGAAATGAAGTTAATAATGGTATAACTTGAGAGAATGTGCACCCCACATGTCTTTGCCTTGCCCATCTTCCTTGGCATCTCTCCAGCACAGGCCAGTAGAGCTTCCTCCTGCAGCCACCTGTCATCTCTGAGGCCTTTCCCAGCCCTCATGCAAGGCAGGCCAGAAATGCCAGGGAGTTTTAAGTCCCCCACCCATCTCCCCCCACCCAAACAGGAACAGCCCTTAGTCGATGACAGGTGGAAGGGGGAGGATAAATGGGACGATCTGGGTATGTTCTACGCTGTCTTCTAGAGTGTTCCAGTGAGAATGAGCCCAGCTGCCCACAGCAGCTTCCCTGCTCAATCACACACCATTCATTGGCTCCCTTCCCTGTCTGCCTCTCCTTCCCTGCTGGGGTTTCCTGGGACCACCCCTCAAACAAATTACTTGCATTCATCTCCTCGTCCCAGGGTCTGCTTCTGGAGAACCCAATTTAAGACAGGGCTGCTACAGGCTTAATTGAGATAATGCATGTAAAGTGCTTGATACAGCATCAGGCATAGCTGCAAGCCCTCAATAAATGGTAGGCTTACAAAAAAAAAAAAAAAAGGCGCTTTTCGGGGAGGCCTTGGGGAGGCGGCCGGCCGTTTTTTATTTGTTTTTTAATTTTTTCTCTTTATTGAATTCTTTTCGGGCGGCCCTTGTTGTTGCCCGGGCGGGATTGTTTTTCGGGGCCCCCTTTCCCCCCGGGGGTTGTTCCCCTTCCTTCCGGTTCCCGGGCCCCGTCCTAAGTTGAAGGTTCCGGGATTTGCCTTCGCTTCCTTTCCGGGCTTTGGCGGCAGTCGGGGGGCCTGACCGTTCTGGATTTTCGGGGCTTGGGCCCGGCGTTTTGTTTTGCCCCCCCTTTTTTTCTTCGGTTGCGTTATTTGGGGATAGAAATATGCCCAAAGTCACCCAGTGTGTAAGGGCAAGTTCAGAAAAAGAAATCAGGTACCCTGGCACCCACTCTCCTCATAAACCACACTGTTTACGATTTATTCATTCTTTTTCACTGCCGCCCACACCCAGACACACACCAGAAAGTAAGCCCCACAGATGCAAGGATTTTGCCTGTTTTGTGCACTGCTGTGTCCCCCTTTAGTCTACGACAGCACCTGGACCATAGTAAATGCTCATGAATATTTATTAAGTGAACAAATGCTCTTTACACAACACCCATCATATATCCCTGCTGAAGCTCTTCTTGGCCTGCCCCAGGGGGAACAACAACTCTACAGGGCCTCACAGCCCACCCCCGCTATGACTGGAAGAGCACGTGCTCTGGAGCCACACCACCAGCATGAGCCCTGGCTCCAGGAGAAAGTCCCTAGAAGGCCTTGGAAGGCAGCAGCCCATCCCATCTTTAAACATGGCAGCTTCTGTACTTACCAAGTGAGGTACCCCCCATGAAAGACACTCAGCCCAGGGTAAGCACTCAGTTCGTATCAGCTATTATTAAGGCAGAAAGAAAAACCCTTTTGTCCCCTAAGACGTCCCTCTTGTTGCTAATATATTAGGGAAAGTGTTTCCAAAGTGTGGGGAAATGCACTAATGCTGGTACAGAAGGTGACTATGTGTAGGCCATGCTCATCAAATTCATAAACAGAGAATCACAAAATGAAAAAGTTGTATCTTCCCCAGTCCCTTTCAGTCCTTTTGTTAACCACCAGGAGTAAGTGCCAGTTAGGTGCTATAAGGTCTTTAACCCAGAGAGAGCAGGCCTCGGGCTCAAATCCTGGAGGGAGGGAGCAGGGCCGGGAGGGGTGGGGGCAGGCAAGGCTAGACCAGCTGGCTAGAATGTCATGGCATCGCTTTGCTTTCATTGTACTTATTTTTACAGTGGCCTTCTAACTTTAGTAAGTGATACTGGTTTTCCATTTACCATTATGATAGTAAAGTTTCCATTTATAATTTATATATTACTTTAGAAAAGAATTAAAACATGAAGCAATAAAGAGAATGGAGATGTGGCCAAAATGGTGAGGATGGCCCTGAAATGCCTGAGGTTTGTGACCCTCTGGTTGAGTCTTGGTTCAAAAGTGGTCCCAGGACAAGGACTCGGGGTCCAGGGCTCCACACCTGCCCCGCCGTCACTTATGCTCCGTGACTTTCAACAGCCCACTTCCCTCCTCGGGCCTCAGCCCTCCTACCTCTAAACAAAAAGATCAAAAGTCCAAGGCTTCGTAAGGCTTTCCATTTTTGAAATGCGTTGAATCCTTTCAGGAAGCCAATAGAAACTGTAACAAACCCGAGGAAAATGCATCAAGGCCGTGTGGCCCCCCCTGCCTATCTCTGTGATGTCTCACTCTCAGACTCATCTGCAATCCGCAGAGGCTCAAGGATGCGCATTTGTTTATTAACGGGTGTCGTTTTGTACGTGGCTTCCCCCTGCCTGCCTGACTCCTGACAAAGGAAATAAAGCCAGAATTTAAGAACCAGGTACAGAATGCTCACTCATCGTAGCTCCCAGGGTGACGACGCTGGGTGGCAATCTCGGTCTCCTGCACCCTCACGGTCTGCACTTGAGTCCCCGGTGCAGTGTTTTGATGGAAAGAGCCTTAGGGAGGGCACACGTGTGCTTGTGACAGATTCTCAGGAAGCTGGAAACCTGGGCTTTGGTTCTGACCAGGCTCTTCTGTTTGGATTTTCTCATATTTACTAAGCTCCAGCTCCAAAGAAGACTGTCAGCTAGGGAGGCCCGAGAGATAGGGAGGAACCAGGCAGGGCGTCCCTCTGCCTCCAGGATGCCTTAGGGTGGTCGGAGGGACATTCAGCTCATCAAATGCACTGAGGCAGCAGAAGTGCAGCCCCGGAAGCACACGTGACAGCGAGGCTGCTTAACATCGCCGTAAGAGGCAATCACGGGCAGTTTCTGGACAGACGACGTCTGCGTGCAGTCATGAAGAATGCACGGGTGTTTTCCAGGTGAGGTGGGGAAAAGCTTTCTGGGCACGTGTTAAGGACATATAAGTCGTTGAGTACCACTGATTCATAAATGGGGCCACTGCCCTCTGAGTGATTTTGCAAAGTCACCAAACTCCCCCAGGCCAGGAGTCCCCAGTCTGCTGATCCCAACAGGAGTCAGACACTCAGGAAGGACTCGCATGGTGGGACACGTAGCCGTCCTGTGAACAGATGGCTCAGGACACAGTCCTGTGTATGTGCAATGAAGGAGCAGAACTTCGTTGTCTCAAGGAAAGTTGGAACAGGTATAGAGAGCTTTGAAAACCAGACTCAAGAAGACTCGTCTTCCTTCAGCCTTCTAAATCTCTGAATCTCTTTTTTTCCCCTTTGTGCTTTAACACTATATCCCTTCTTCCGAAGATCCTCTTCCCACCCCTCTCTTCCTGAAAAGTCCCCTCCTTTTTAGAAACAGAACAAAAGCACTATGCATCACTCCCTAACTAACAGGCACAGGCTTTTAACAGATTTCTAATGCACTGCTAGACGAGTCCTTAAGGCTTGAATCCCCAAGGACACCTCGCTGAAAAGAATAGAGACATCCGCAGTTACTGGGGCTTTGGATTTGATTGTTTTCACAAAACACTGCTAACAACATTGTCTGCTTTTTTGCTCACAGGTAGACACACCTCCCCTCCCCCACGCCGAAGGTTTGCATGAAGTGACACACAGATGGAAGGAAGTCTAATCCATTCTGATCAAACAGCATCCCGGGAGGACCAGGGGCCGCATTAACGATGAAGACACAGGGTTCAGACAGTGGGTGGCAGTGGCCAAACCTGGAGGAGCTTCTCCTGGAACCCAGGACAGATCTCTTTTGCAAAGATCTAAATATAGTTCCCCCTTTACAAAATATGAGCCAAGGATCTGTGGCCCCGTGGTCTCCCTCTCAGCTGCCTGGGTTTTCTCAGTGTACTCCCCTACTCAGATCTAACCAGAGTAGGGTTATATGTATAACTATATATACACACATATACATATATACACACACACACACAAAATATATGTATTATGTATGTTATTACCTAATAATACATATTATTACATAAAATAAGTTTCATATTACTTTATAGAATGCGTTTTATATATAATGTATATTATAACATTATAATGTATATTATAATTATTTATAAAATATTTATATCACATTACATTTAGTTCATAAAGTAATATATGTAAATATAATAAATAATATAATATATAACATTTTTATGATAAAATATATATAATATAGTAATATGTATAACATATGTAACTAATTCCTTCAAAACACATCCATGACAGTAATACCAAATACATACTCCTTGATGTTTTCCATCAAAATCCCCTGAAGTTAGGACCTCTAGCCTTGCTAGAACCATTAAGTGATTACACCTTCCTAAATGACCTAAAGCACTTCCAAATGTTTTATGGATTTAAAAATACTCAGCAAGGTCATTTTCTTCCCTTTTCCCTATTTCAAGGAATAAGCGCAGTGGTGTTTAGGAAGCCCTTACATAATCCTCAGCAATGACATTGTGATGCCTGTTCTCCAGTTTTCTTTACGAACAACCACCAGAGGCGCTGTCTGTACACTGTCGTTGCAACAGTGAGAGCGCGTTGCTTGGCCAGCTCCCTCCGGACACTGCCAACCTAGGTCCACGATGGGTAAACGGAAAGTGCCTGGCTCTGGAGCCAGCCTGGATTAGGATCCCAACTGGAGTCCTCACCAAACGCAGGAACTTGGACAACTCACTCTAACTCTCTGAGGCTCAGGTTCCTCATCTATAAAACAGGAATCACAGCACCCTCTTAGCCAGGGCTGCTGTGATTTATATGCACATTCTGGCGTACAACGGTTCTCCGTAAATGTTCATTTCCATTCTCTCTCATCAAAACTTTGTGCAAGTGTTTTTTGGCCCCATAAGCAGAACTTCCATTATGTTAAGTTTCAGTTCCTTAAATTCAGCCCATCATGGAGTGGGTCAGCTCTCCCTGACTCTCTCAGATTCATCTTTGCCTTGAGGTACTTTTAATTTAAAGTGGGAGCACTCCGCGATGGGAAGTGAAAAAGAAATCCAATATTAAGTATCTGGATATAGAAGAACTTTGGAGAGTCAATCACCAGGCACGCAGGTACAGGCTGCCCCGATTACACAACATTGTGGGCAGATGGTAGTCGTACCAGGCTGTGTCTATTGTGTGCTTGCTACGTGCCAAGCACTCTTCTGCGTGATCTAAATGAACTATCTCATGTCACCTGCACAACAAAGTAGGAGGCAGATACTCACATCAATCCTATCTTTCAGATGAAAACACTGAAGTGCTCAAAGATTTGACAACTGATCACAAATTGCAGAGCTTAGATTCAAACACTCCACTCTCTGGCTCCCCAACCCATGTAATTAACCACTCCTCGTAATGGCTTCTCTGATTATGGGCTTTTGGAATCAGGCAGCACTGTGAGGCACGCTGGCTCCAGCACGGACTACCTGAGTACCCTCGGGTAAGGCAGCTCCTGTCTCTGTGCCTGCGTGTCTCACCTGCAACCTGAGGATAATGAAACCTAACTTTGCAGGCCAGTGTTGAGAATTAAAGAGAGAAGGGGTTGGAAGAAGGGAGGAGGGAAGCAGGGAGGGAAAGAATAATTGCATGTTAGATTCTCTGTAAATGGTAGTTTCTTTACTCTCTCCCTCACAAGAGCCTCTCTGGGGTGGGGAGGGGATGGAAGGGGTCATGTGTGCCTTGTGGACCATGGTGCCCAGGCCACACTACTGTAAGGGGTCACGAAGGACCCAGAAACCCTGCCCAAGAGGAATACGGGATGATGCTCTACATGCTTTGATGCTCTCTGGCTGAGGACATCGCCCCTCAGAATTCCTGCCACCATGGAGAGGCTGGAACACTGACTCCCCAAAATCAGAACACTGATGGGCCTCCCGCCTTCAGGTTTCCTAATGGGCATCGCAGAGAGAAGGATAAACCACAGACATCCAGACAGCTTATGGACATTGCGTAGATGCAGACTTGGGCCTCAGGATCCTTTTGCCCCTGGAAGCCAAGGGAGGTCAGAGGAGGCCCTGAGAAAGATGCTGAGTCCCAGAAAGATGGAGTGAGGCTGAATGGAGATCAGGAGGGAACATGCTGGGTGCATCTGGGCCCCAGGTATATCGGGAGAGCCCTCTGGCTCTGTTTAATTGTCCCCTCTTCTCTCATCTCCTTGCCTCTCCCCTTTGTGACTTCTTCCTTATTTCCCCTGGTCCTTCCTCTTCCTCATCTCCATATTCCCTCCTCTTTCTGTTATAACCCCTCCCCCGCTCATTCCCCCCACCCCCCCCACACACACTCTCACTCACACACACACACACACACAGATAATCCCATCTTCCTCCGGATGCTGAAATGATTTGGAGCCTTTTATGCTGTTGAAATAGACTTGCACTTCCAGAAGGAATTTCAGAGCTTCAGGAAGCTTCCCTGCATCTTTGCCACCATATACATTCCCCACCTGCCCACCACAAGGCTCAATGGACCCCCTGAATGCCAGGACTGAAAGGGAACTGAGGGATGGCTCTACCCAGCCATTACTCACGCCGAGGCAGCAGAGCCTAAAACAATGCCTGGGAAATAGCAGGTACTTGGTACAGATTTGTAGAACAAATAAATTAATGAATGTAAGTTCCTGGCCCCATTTTATAGGTGGGAAAACTGAGGTTCCAAAGCAGCTAGATTTCCTGCCCAGAATCACACGGTGAGTTAACAGCAGAACTAAGATTTTAGCTGCCATCCCCAGATGCCCAGCTCATTTCCTAGTCCCCACACTATCAGGACTGTCAAGCCCAGGCCTTTTTTGTAAGGCACTAAAAGTGGCCCTGCGAGCCTGTGGAGTCTCCTGGGGGAAGCATCACTTCCATCCATCAACGGCCACTAACACCACAGAAGAGACTGGCTTATAAGAACCCCAGTCTTGGGAGAACAGATAGGAGGACTCCCCAGAGAGCACGGTCCTTCATGCAGGAGCAGCCCTCGCCACCCACCGCACAGGCAGGCCCCCGACTCGCCGTGAAGCAGGCTGAGTGACAGCCTTTACCTGCCCGCTGCAGAGAGGGGCACGGATCCAGGGCAGAGAGCCAGCAGGACTGAGATGTGTAAGGTGCTCACACGCCTGGTCAGAGGTGCTGGGAGCTCTGCAAGGATCCCGCATCCAAGCAGTCCAAGAATATCAACACTTTCTCCTTTCAGCCCATCCTTCTTTCTTTTGGACTCCTGCGCAAACCACAGTGGGATGCGGGCAGAAGGGGACTGCACTGCCGAATTGCACCATGCTCATTAGTGAGGCCGCATAGCACAGAGGTAAAGCTGTGCTCTCTGTGGGCCAGCCTGACCAGGTTCAAATCCCACCTCTGCCACTCACCAATCTGGGGGCCTTTGGAAAGTTGTTCATGTTCTCCCTGCCTCAGTCTTCCCCTTTGTAAAATGGAGATACTAATAACGCCTATATCACTGAGCTTTGTGAGGATTAGATATGTTATATGCAAAGCATTTATAACTTTGGCAGGAAAATCTACATTTTATAAATGTTAGCTACTGTTACTATCATTCTACGTCTGAATCCACCATGACCACAACGATCTTACAGTTTAGTTTACTCCAAACTCTCCAGGGTCCCCGACAAGGCTTGGTCTGTCTTAGACTCTTCTTCTTCCTGGCTGGAGGAGGGTGATACCTGTGAAAGTCCCCAGGTGCTGAGAAGAGTCTGGTAAAAGGGAGGCCGGAGTCCAATGTCGAGGCTAATCGAGTTCTGCTGCACACTCTGAAGAATGAGTCACACCTTTCCTGCTTGCCCCACTCGGGCCTCTCCCAGTCAGAGTCCAGGTACGAATGAGCTAACGTGGCCACCAAATAGGATGCTGGAGGCGCTTTAGAATGATCACACCCAATGTCTCATGTTGTGCTGGAAAACTGAGGCCCAGAGCAGGTACCCGTGCTGGGCAACAGCCTGAGTCCCATGTCTGAGTCATCAGCTACTGCTTCTCCGCCCTGCAAAAGGCCTGGGGCCACAGAGGTTCAGAGCCCTTATTGTTATAAAGCACTTTGTGAAAATAAAGCACTCCAGAAAGATCAAGCCTGGTGCTCATTCGGCTGATCCTCTGAGCTGCGAAAAGGGGAGGGGGGTCGACGAGTCACTGTGGGAGCCATTTGTTTTATACAGGGGCACCACTTAGAAAATTGCTTCTCCCAAAGACCCCTGGGAAAAAATCTCTTCTCTTCCAAGGGGTGAACCATTTTCTCCGAAAGAACCATTTATTCTGATAAAATCGAAGTAATCATTAAGAGCTGTGCTCCTCTCTGGACCAGCTTTTTTATTAAATATGCAGTGAGGCCCCATAATGGGACGTTCTATGCAGATCTGTAGTCGCACCTTCCACGTGATGGTCTAATACTCAGTGAGTTTTCACCTATATTTTAGCCCATTCTTCCTCAAAGCAGCACAGTGAGGCACTTAGCACAGTAGAAAAAAAATAAAACCTGGATTCTACCACCTTACAACTGTACAGCCTCAGGCAAGTTACTTTACTCACCTGTAAAATGACCTGTAAAATGGGGATAACCCAGTCATCCCCGTCTATCCCACAGGGCATCATCGAGACTCAGTGAGGTGTCTGAGCTCACTCCCTGTCAATGGCCCCCACTTCACACATCAGGAAACTGAGGCCGAGAGACCTGGATGTGGAGCTAGTAATGCCCAAGACCCAGGAGACATTCAGTGGGAGACACAGGCTGCCCAGTTCCAGCCTACTCAACCACGACACAATAGGTTAACGTCAGCAACGCTGGAACTGATTCACTGAAAGCCTACTCAAGCAGGAGTCCTTTTAAATAAGCTTCCCGGTCCTCCTGCCTCCCCCGCAAAGTGGAGACAATGCTGACACCTACTTGACCCGGTAGCTGGAGAGCAAATTTTTTTTTTTTTTTTTGTTGCCCGGGCTAGAGTGAGTGCCGTGGCGTCAGCCTGGCTCACAGCAACCTCAAACTCCTGGGCTCAAGCGATCCTCCTGCCTCAGCCTCCCGAGTAGCTGGGACTACAGGCACACGCCACCATGCCTGGCTAATTTTTTCTATATATTTTTAGTTGTCTGATTAATTTCTTTCTATTTTTAGTAGAGACGGGGTCTCGCTCTTGCTCAGGCTGGTTTCGAACTCCTGAGCTCAAATGATCCACCCGCCTCGGCCTCCCAGAGAGCTAGGATTACAGGCGTGAGCCACTGCGCCTGGCCTGGAGAGCAAATTTAACAACCAAGGGGACTTGCTTTGCCAGCAGCGAGGAGATGCACTGACTTCAGAGAACGTTAAGGATTACTTCCCCTGTTTAACTGCAGAGGAAACTGAGGCTTAGCAGCAGTAAGGAACACGAGGATGCTGGCAGAAGCACAGGTTCCCAGGACCCACATGAACTGAATTCACACAGGGATCCAGCAGGAGCCCAGCAATCTGTATTTTAATCAGTTTCTGTCTGAGGTGACTTTACACAATCCTCAAGTGTGAAAAATCCTCAAATGAGACTGTCTGGCACAACTCTCAAAGGAAAAGATGAGAAGAGCTTATTACAGGCCAGACCCTTTCCATATAGGATCATACTTACTTCTTAGAATCATACTCAGGGGTAAGGATTATTATACTGTCTTGACCTATAAGGAAACAGGCTCAGAGAGGTTAAGTAATTTGCCCAAGGTCACAGAGCTAGGAAGCGGTAGCTCTGGGCTTAACATCCCAGGCTGATCTAATTTGAAAGTCCTCATTGACTCCATAGTGTCACTCTGCTCCTCCCTATAGAACCACCACCTTCTGCCTCCTTTCAAAGTACTCCGAGGAGTGTTCCCAAACTCTGGACAGCTCTGTCACATGTGCTAACTGCCCCCTCATAGCTCTTTGATCTCCTTACCTGCACTGTAACCAGGTGGTCAGATGGCCCCTCTCTCACCCCAAGCTCCCCGTAACTGCACCCACACCTCATCCTGCAGCATAGCCAATCAGAAGAACAGCATCACATCTCCCCTTCACATCCTCGTCTGGAACAAACATGACAGCGGGGATCAAAGGAAGCCTTGGAATTAAAAGGTGAAGTCTGCAGATGCAGCCTGGGCCGAGGGCAGGTTGATGCTCCTGCTCGCTGCTTGCTGGTGCTGATTCTAGATGCATAAAAATGCACGTCTCCTCCACCACCCTGTCCACCAAGGACACGCAATGTGCTCCATCAGTTTCCTTCACGTAACGCTGCCCAACACAGACCAAAACCAAAGTTCTAGCCCAGGAGGTGAGAGGGGCACAGCTGCCTCAACCCATGGAGGGTGACCTGTCTGGGAATTAGGATGTTAGTCTAGGTTCTCTGGCCTTTGGCAACGGCATCCCCTCCCTGGGTCTCGGTATCCTCACCGGGAAATGGGGTGGTAACAGCCAAACCACGAGGTCCAACACTTTGAACAGTATCTGGCTTACAGTTAGTGCTCAGTGAATATTTGTGCACTGAATGGAAGAATCGGTGAGGTCCGTAGGAAATTATACAGTGGGACGCCTAGATCAGCACCAGGTGGAGAGAAGATACCCAACAGAATATTTTTGCCTCTGGGAAAACCATAAACCTCTCTGGCTGCAGGAATCAGTCCCAGATCACAGGGCCTCTCTCTGGCCTTTCCAGCCCTCTAAACAACCCGGTTCCAAAACTTTGCAGACGCCCATGCAAAGCTGTGCTTCCCACTCCTGCGGTTCTTTGCTAAACAAATGGATAATGTGATGAATCAGTTCAGGCTAAGGTATAAATGGAGGCTGGTGACGAATTCAGAAGGACTGAATCAAGTTACAGACACCATCTGCCTTTCATTCATGGTCATGCACCTTCAACTGTGAGAGAGGAGTGGTCAGCCCTGTGGCAGGATTAGGGGATATTTGGGACAGACTTCGGGGAGAGTCTGTGATTGATCTTAAACGAAATAGATAACCACCTTCTCTGCCAGGCTAGGCTCTGATGCTCTCCAACAGAGTTTCTCAACCTGAGGACCATTAACATTTTGAGCTGGATAATTCTTGTTGCGGGTGCTGTCCTGTGCGTCGTAGGATGCTGAGCAGCATCCCAGACCTCTACTCATTAGGTGCCAGTAGCATTCCCCCCTTCACTGGTTGTGACAACCAAAAATGTCTCCAAATATGGTCAAATGTCCTCTAGCGGAAAGTTGTCACCTCCTGTTGCTCTAGAATGGAAATAAAAACTTGCTAATCCCATAATACAGTGTGAACCTCCAGGTTCTAGAAAAAGCGACAGTACCTCTCACCTCTCCAGCCTGCACGTTCTGTTCCTTCTCTCTCCCTGCCTCCTTCCTACCTGGCAAGGCTTTATTGCTCCTCCACTCAGGGGTCACTTCTCTGTGAAGCCTTCCAGGACCTCCCACGATGGGATGGGAGAGAGACTCCTTCTCTCTTTGACAGCGAGTTGTACTCACTCCATCACACTGTGGGTATCTCTCTGCACCTGGAATTAACCCTGCACTCTTTGAGGGCATAGTCTCTACCTTACTGATGTTTAAATTCTAGCTCTTAACACTATGCCCTAGCATGGAACAAGTAAGTGCATGAACAGAACACTAATATTTAATGAGCTTACTATGTGTCAGCCCCACTGTGTAGCCTATCTCAGCAAGTGCTTATACGGATATTGCATCACAGGTATTATTACCTCATGTTTCTAGAGAGTAATTGGCTCCCAGAGGGGAAAGGTAACTCGTCCAACATCACACGGGCAGCAAATGGCACATCTGGACATGTGAACTTAAGTCTGCATTGCTCCTACTCTGCCAGTCTGACCTTCTGTCTTCCCACTTGCATGCTTGCCTGTTTGCTTCCTACACCAGCCGACTGCAGAGCCCTTGCCTTTGGACCATGGGTCCTGGGGTGCACCCCGCTGCCTACTTCTCACGTGGACTCTGGGCAGTGAAGCAGCAGGAGGGTGGGCATGAGTGGTGTCGATGTGTGTGCCCCGGGCCCCCAGCGTAGGCACAAGTGGGGCTCCAGCCAAGCAGTGGGAGAGCTAGGGTGATGGGCAGTTTCTCCCCATGGCAGCACGGACCAAAGCAGAGGACTGTGGGCATTTTTCAACATGCCCTGCTGTCCCTGGCGGCGTTATTACACTCCTTCAACCTACCCAGTAATGGGGACCTTTGGGGCTGGAACAAGAACAAAGATTTTTTTTATTTTTCCTTCTGCTCTCCTAGAGTCAAGTCCAGAATTTAATAATGGTAAAAAAATAAAAAATAAAAAAAAAAATTACTAAGGTATTCCACTTCCTCCTTTCTGCAGATTTTTTTTTTTTAATTTAGTTTTAGCCCTAATGTTAGACTGACAGTCCTGGGGGCTGAAGCGTATCCATTCCCATAACGGATCTGGTGCAGACATACAGTGAGCCATTTTTATGTGCGCGCACACACACACACACCTCTTAAAAAGAACAATTTCTTCTACAAAACCAGAAAATCGGCTGCATTAAACTGATCTGGGGCAGCCAGTCTGCCCCACCTCTGACTTCCCGAAACCTCACTCTCAAAAGTAAATTGGCATTCCAGGCAATCAATCCAGATCTCCCCTCTCTCCAAGACGACCACCGCCGCCACCGTTCGCACCCACGTGCCTACTCGATGTCTGCAATCGACCTCTGGGCTCTGGCCCTTCTCAGATACAGCCTGTTCAGGGAACATGGAGCTTAACTTCCACATTGCTATGGCTTTGCCTGCCTAATGACCTCACGTCTCCCTGGAGGGCTCCGCTCCAGCCCCACCCTGCAGAACACCGTCCCCCTTCCCACCTTCACCTTGAATCGCTCACGTCGGATTTGGGAGTGGGAGGCACAGGAGAGGACTTAGTAACCACAAAGAAACCTTCAATATCAGAACTCAACAATGCTTTCAGGGTAAAATATGCTCAAGATTGATCCTCTATATTATTTGCCTCATATGGAGGCATGCTGCAAACATTCTTTAATTGCTTTTCTTTCTTTACGTACATTTTTGCTCTTAGTACTTGTAGCTAGGCAGCTATTATGACACGCACACACTTTGCAGATGAGGAAATAAAGACTCCAAGTAAAACTGAGTTGAATCTACATCTATTTAACTCAATTCATTTAGTCAATCAACAACTATTTACCGAGTTGCAAACTGTCGGCTGGATACCAATGCTAAACTCTGGGAACACAGGGATAAACAAGACAGATACGGTTACGTGCCCTCCTCACCGGGGAGAAAGATGTGCCAATCGGCTCTTACAGTGCACACAGCATGTGAAAAATGCTTGCCGGGGCAAGCACAGGGCAGCTATGGGGGCTTAAGGAGCTATGGGGGCTTAACCCAGCCTCGGTGGTGCAAGCTCACAGGAGGACATGCATCTCTGTTGGGAGCTACAGGACAAGTAGAGTTTTCCATGGCAAGAGGAAGGACAGAAGTGTTCCAGCCAGAGGGAACAGATGTGAACATTCAGGAAACAACAGATACAATTATGGATACTGCGAAAAGCTAGAACAGAGTTAAGAGAGGCTGGAGCACAGATTTGGGGAGGCAGAGCCAAGCCGCAGCAAGTGATGGGGCTGGAACGTGTTGGCCAGGGGCAGAACCAGGCCAGACCTTGCAGGCCACGCTTAGGATGTGGAATTTCTGCTAATATCCAACGGGAGCCACTGCAGAGATTTAAGCAGTTTGAGAAGAGACAAGATGCCCAGGACAGCTCTCTGTCTACTCTACCTACAAAAGGAAGAGACAGATCTGAAGGCAGCTGGGGTGGGGAAGGAGTGGTGTGGAGGGAAACTTAACGAGGAGGCAGCACTTGTCCAGGGCCCTGTGGCTGAGCACACCCAGAGGCGGGGATGGGACAGCGGTCCTGAGGAACAATGGGTCCAGGACACCACATGCTGCGTTTCATGAGCGCTGACCTTGACTAGACAGGAGCAGCGGAGGGTGAGAGACTGTGGTAGCATCCATGTAACTTATTTTTTAATAAAACAGGCAGACAAGAGACGCCATCCGAAGCATAGACTTTTGGCCCTGAGCCCTGGGGGAGAGGCTGATGACAGGCTAGACTCCTGCCAGTGCAGCACGGAATCCGGCCTCCCCTTCCAGACGGCACAAGACTATTCCGATTAGCCATGTGGGGATGTCTGGGTCAGAGTGCAGTGGTTCACCTCTCACTCGCTGGCCCTACAAGCAGACGCAGACAGC
Organism: Propithecus coquereli; assembly: GCF_000956105.1. NCBI lineage: Eukaryota > Metazoa > Chordata > Mammalia > Primates > Indriidae > Propithecus > Propithecus coquereli. The sequence goes on along the minus strand of NW_012155173.1, from coordinate 6,724,863 downwards.
GCTGCCCTCCTCCTGTCTCCTCCATCGCCATGGGCACTCCCGGTACCCTCTCTGATGTTCATTAGAGTAGTCAGGTTGCTGACTGAGCTGGGCAGACCCAGACTGATCACCTGACAGAGGAGCTGGGCACTGGGGCCGGAATCCCTCTCTCGGTCTCAGATTTGGACTCTCCTCTTCCTCTCCTCCTTTTCCACCAGGCTCCTTAACAACGAAGAGTGCCTCATCAATTCCCCCACTAATTACCTGCTGTATGTCCTCATGGGGACTGATAAGGAAGTAATTAGGATAGACACGCAGGGATTACAGGAAGGAAAAATGTTCCACTGTCAAGATAATGCCACTTTCCCCCGCCCCCTCCTGGACAAATGACCGGGCAGGATGTGGGCATTGTTAGAGATGGAGAAGCTGGAAAAGGAGTGAGGTGGGCGGAGGTGGAAGAAGGGGAGGGAGATGTACATTTCAGATCTGCAGGGTCCCTCCGTGACCATTTCATTCAGGAGTCCCAAGCTCGAAGCTGTCAGACCCCAGGCAGGTCGTGTGAATGTGTGGAGCAGAATGCATGGAAGAACAGCAGCACGTGCTTGACGACAAAGGACAAGCGACACTCGGCCCTGGGGAGTCACCCAGAGGGAGAGGCGGGCCATTCTCATCCCTTTCAGAAGAGGCAACACGACTGAGCCTCATCGGAGTATTGCTGTGCAGGAAGGGAGCCCAGTTTTGGCAGCTCTTCTAATTTTTCCAGAGAAGCTGGGAATCCAGCTGTTGTGTGAAATTTCTCATTCTTTTTTCTCATTTTGGAAATCTATCTGCTTTTTCTGTAAAGCAAAATACTTTATGAGCCCCAAAAAATTATATCTGCATGCCAGATGTGGCCTGTGGGCAGCCAGTTGGAGATCTCTAATTTTAGTCCAATGCCTTCTTTATAGACATGGAAACAATGGATATTTGGAGATAAAGAGGGACTTGCCCAAGGTCACAGGGCAAGTTAACAGCGCAGCCAAGACTCCAACGAGCTTTCACGCCTCACCCTCCCATTTTCCTCAATACTAAAAACTGGAGGCTGATCACAGATCACAAGAATAAACCAGGCACATAAATAACCAACGAGTACAAGCAGAGATATCAAATTGTCCAAAGAAAATTCTGCAGTGAAAAATGAAGAAATGACTTCTAGTGGTGGCTGTGGGAGAAGGGGGAGAGTAGACAAAAGGCCTACTACAGAAGGGACTGAGCACCCACCTCTGTATTAGGGGATTGAGGCTGGGGATATGGGCACAGTTCCAGCCAGCTAAGCAGGTAGTACACTGGAGTGGGGAGAGGCAGACCCATAAATCAATATGGTGATGAAGTGTGCCAAGTGCCAAGAGAGTTTCTTCAAGAAACTGGGGTGGGCCAAGAAAAATGGTCAATCTATGTGGAAGTATGGTGACAGCAAAGTCCTCAAAGACAAGAGGACACTTGAGATGGAGTTTGTAGGGTAAATATTTTACCCTTGGATGGGGCAAGAGATATACCTTAAACCCTCAAAGACATAGAGGATTGGGACACTTGAGACCATCCTACTGACTTCCTTATCAGTCTTGATGAGGACATACAGCAGGACCTGGAGGGGCTGGATTCCAGGCAGTGGGACCAGACAAGCAATGTTCCTGGGGTGGAAATGCATGGGAGGATGGCTGGAATGCAGGGGTTATATTAGGTGACGTTTATGTTTAAGAAGGTAGCCGTGAGAGGAAGGGCTGAAGAGGGAAGTGGAGCCCACATCTCTGAAGGCCACGTGGGCCGAGCAAAGAAGTGTGTACGTGTTAGGTAGGAAACGGGCAGCTGCTGATAGTTTGTGAGCAAGAAACGGAGATGGTGACACTATGATGTTGTGTCTGGGGAATATTCACCTGGGAGTTCACACGCGGTGAACTGGAGGATGAAAGAGCTGATGCGGAAGTCCCCTGGGAGGTTGCTAAGAGCTCACTTATCCTCCGTCAACAAATATATGTGGAACAAGGATCATGTTCTAGGCATTTTGCTAGGAGCTGGGGATCCAGTGATAGATAAAGCAATCTTTCAGCACTTTTATTGCACACTTAGTATGTTCCAAGCACCTCTGATGACAGGATTTCGACCTCAATCATTTCAGAGCCACGAACAGAGTTTGGCACAAGTAAGTGCTCAGTAACTGTTTTCTCCATCTTAATGAACAGGTCCAAGGAAAAGGTGAAGGACTGAGCCTGAGAAATTGGAGTAGAGCTCAAACGTACAGATGAGAGAGAAGAGGCACGTGGGGTGAAAGACTTCTGATGCTTAGATCAGGATTCTGAGTTTCAGTCTTGAGTCTTTGTCATTGTTCTGCAACTCTGAACAACTCCATTTTCCAGCCTAAGAGTAGGTTTCTGCATCTGCAAACTCGGGGAACGTGAGCTAGTTCCTCAAGGTCACATACGAAATTGGAAGCACGATCACATGAGATGGGTCGGGAGCACATGCACGATCTAAATGGGATCGCATGGAATAGGTTAGGATGGAGAAAGATGGTGTAGCATGTGCAGAACCTGAGGCTGGAAAGATAGAATGCCAAGAAAAGGAAGAAAAGCAAAGTCAGATTTGAGACGCTTTGGGCCTATTCAGAGCTACTGGGCCGAATACCTGCCAACCTCCAGCATCGCTTCCCTGCCCCCTGCCACGACTTGCCCCTTGGAAGACCTCAGGCTGAACGGCCAGTGCTGTTTCCCACCACTTTCATCATTCTAATTACCGAGTTCCTTGGTGTCCTCTGGGTATTCTATACGCTGTGGGAAAGCACTTCCCCGAAGATTGTAAATTAATCCCTCACCACCCCTGTGCCTGGCAGGGGCTGCTGTGTGGCCTCGTTTTTCATCCCAGGGAAACGGGCACAGAACCAGGCTGAGGCTGATCCAGGGCTGGAACGTGGGGCCTTTCTGCAGCCAGTCATCAGCTGCCCCGGGGTTGACCCGGCCAGAGAGGCACCGAGAGGATGGAGTAAGCAACAGGTCACTGTGAGAAGTGACAGCAAATCCACCGCAGAGCGGGTGAAGAAAGACCATCTATCTCATGGAGAGGAAAGGAAGACTGGATGCCCTGTGGAGGCTGAAATGGAAAGGAAGGTGAATCGAAGGCTCAGACGCCATCCCACGGAGGCTGGACTTTGTAGGAGAGGCCTAACCTTCTACGGGGACTCAGATAAGGGAAGTGTGACCTAGAGAAAGGTGACCCCCAGTCAGAAGGTCATGGAAGCCTGATCTCCCTGGAGGGTCAGGGATCTTCCCCAAGAGGTCAGGGAAGACCGCCAGGAAGAGGAGGTCTTTGAGCTCACTACTGTCCTTAAAGAACTGCAGGCTAAAAAAAAGAAAAAAAAAAGGAACAGATCTGTTAAGTTGTTGTCACAGCTCTGGGTAAGAGGCAGCTGCTCCACCTTCTTCGGGCTAAACAGTTAATTTGTCCAACTCATTGAGCTTATAAGTTCTTTTTTTTTTTTTTGGAATTTTTATCACATGCATTTGCTAGCTTTTCAAATAACTGAAAAACAAGATTAAAAAAAAAAATAAACATGAGCATATGGTGTATACTACTCATTGTCTCTTGTCCACTTCTTGTGTAGGCACAGGTCTTGGCCAGTGATATGTGAGCAGAAGGGAGTGCTCACCATCCCCCAAGCACCGACAGGAGAACGTCCAAGTAACTGGTGGTGCAGCCAGCAGGAAGGGGAAGAGGTGGAGGGGAGGGCATGTTCCCTCCCTTGAAAGACAGGGCCAAAGTTCAGTTTTTCAACATGCATTCAGGGTCCCTTTCACTGGTGGGTGAGGATGAATTAGGATTGAGTTTTGGAGGGAGGGACAGAGGAGGGAGAGAGGAAACTCTGCTGTTTTCCATCAACTAAATGACAAAGGAGGGGGCATGGAGGGAAAGTGAGGGGGGAGCTGCCATATGCAAGATCTTCCTTCTCCAAGATCACCTGGCAAGAGGTTCTAGCTCTGAGGACTCCATATAAAGTGCCTCACTCAGTTGCTGCCGGGGTCATAAATGCAGGACCCAGAAAAGCGTGGAGACTGTAATGATAATAGCTACCATTTATTGTTTACTATGTTCTAGGAATTGGGCTTGACATTAAAGTAATAATGGGCATGACTACCATTTTTAAGCACACACCATCCTAGGGGCTTGTGCTTGGCACTTCTTATGCACTGTCTCTTTTAATCCTCCAACTGCTCCAAGAAGTGTGAACTGTTATCATTCTTATTTCCAAATGAAGAAACTGGGACTCAGAGGGGGTGAGTAGTTTAGCCCAGGTCACCAGTAGCTGGCAGGGCCTGGACTCAAGCCCAGGTATTGGGGACTCCACAGCCCTTGTTCTTAATCCACCTGAGGACTCACTTCTCTGCACCTATAGCTTCCCTGTTACCAAGGGAATAAGCTGATGTGGCCAGCGTCCCCGAAGGGGAAATGACCCAAGTCAGCCAGGCTTCTCCCACTACACTCTCCCACCAGCTCACTCCAGGCCACTCCAAAGGTGGAATGATCGTGAGGCCTGCAGGTGGTAAGTGACTCCTGCTTATTTTCACACACATCAGCCATGATAGGAAATGAGCCCTGCTGAGACATGGAGAAAGAGCGCTTAGCCAAATGTTGGGGATGGATGGAAAACCAAAGCAAGGTTTCTCACCCTGAGCCCCTCTTCCAAACCCCTGTGGGCTGGTTCCCGGGGAACTTCCTGAGCATTGGTTAGTGATCTTCACGCAGATAACACAAGGGAAGAGAGGAAGGCTGAAGCCTGCAGAGAGAAAGGCTCCAGGCATAGAAGTAGCTAATAGTTCACATTCCCCCATCCTGACTTCGACACTACAGCTTGACCAATGCTGCCTCCAGCCCCAAACACCTTTCCTCTGCACCCTTCTCCTCACCTCCTACCCCTCCTCTGTGCCAGCCTCCACGAACACAAGCAGGGAGAGAGAATGTAGCAGAGACAGCTCGTCCTTCCTCCCCAACTAAAAACACAGTCTTCTCTTCCAACAGTGATAGAATCCCCCAAGTTTCCTGGGCACCTTCCTTTGAGGCTAGTTGTGACTATGCAACTGAGTCCCAGCTAAAGGGATAGAAATGGAAGTTACTTTAACTTGCGGAAAATTCCTGAAACGAAGGGGCCATGCTCTTCTCCTGAACTTTTCTCCTGTACATTGCTAGAATTTGGACACGATAGATAGAGCTGGAATAGCCCTGTTGGTCTATCCCAATAGGTGAACTTGTAAATGCAAGCTGTGTCCAACAAAGCTACCAGGTAAAAAGGCCCTGGGTCCCTGACATAGTGTCCTACAACATGCAACACCTGAAAGAAAAGCAAACGTCTATCTTGTGTAAGCCACTGGGATTTGGGGGTTTCTGTCACCCATAGCTGAATCACTACCAACATAAGGAGAGAGGAGTAGGTAGTAGAAACTGTAAGTATCTTGATTGCAGGAGTCCCATTTCCTATGTCTTATGTTTGCTTTCAAACAGTGTGGTTTAGGAGAAAGAGGAAGGGCTTTGGAGACAGACAGGAATTCCGATAGGTTTCCACCACTCACTAGACAGGTCAGCCTCACTAAGGCTCGTTGTTCTCATCCATCACCGAGACTCTGAAGGTTCAGTGAGATTAGCTGTGTCGTCCTGGAGGAAGGGCTGTGCCTGTCTTGTTCACTGACACATCTGTCCACCCATGCTAGCAAAAAGGAACTGGCACAATGAACGCTAGATAAAGAACTGATGAATAAATGGATAGCGTGCACCAAGCACATGGCCTATGGTGGGCGCTCTTGGAACACTGTTAATTACTAATACAGCCCCGATATGCCTTCCCCATCAGAACTCTCGGGTTTCACTGGAAGCTTTTGAAGATTAAACCAAAATCCTATCAAAAATTTAAACAACAAAAATGAAAACGAAGTCTGTGAGTTAAATTTCCGGGTTTCACTGCAGAAACACTTAGGGAGGGAGGGTCTCTTCTCCCTCTCACAATTGGAAGGCAGAAAGATACTTTCCTCTTTCTACAGCCTTTTTAATTCCTCTCTTCTCAACAACCGTCCATTCATGCCATTCACACATGTTTCTGAGATGCTAATTTTCTTTCAGACTGCCCTGGACAGGCTCTTCTTCTTCTTCCCTGGACAGAACCCCCAAAACCAAAACCTATAAGGCCCACTGGGAGAGCGGTCAGCTCCCTGCCACCAAGGAGCTCTAGATATACCATAAAAGGCAAAGAAAAGAGAAAAGGAAGGAATTCATTGTTTTTCTGAAAATCTACTTTGTCTCATAAATAATAATAAACAACCAGATATCTACCTTGTACATATCTACCTGTCAGGCTGTATGCCACATGTGTTCCATCCTTTCTCTTAGGACCTCCACAACAAGCGTACAAAGTTTGCAGGATTAGTCTGTTTAGCAGATGAGAAAACGAAGGCAGCTTACGGGGCTTAAGCCACTCGTTTGAAGCAAGGGCTGACACCTGCTCACACAGATGCATATAAACAAATGTTTATAACAGCACTATCCACAATAGTCAAGAGGTGGAAACTACCTGAATGTACCATTATCTGATGGTATAGACACACAATAGGATATCAGTTGGCCTTAGAAAGCAAGTAAACTGATATATGCTACAACGTGGATGAACCTTGAAAACATTATGTTAAGTGAAAGAAGCCAGTCACAAAATACTACATAGTATACGATTCCATTTATATCACATGTCCAGAAAGTAGACTAGTGGTTGCTTAGGGGCGGGGGTTGGGTAGGGGGAGAAGGAGGTGGTAGCTAAAGAGTATGGGGTTTGTTTTTGAGGTGATGAAATGTTCTAAAATTGGCAGTGGTTGCCCCTATCTGTGACTATACCAAAATCCTTTAAGTTGTACACTCTAAATAGGTGAATGTGTAGCATGTGAATTATATCTCAATGAAGTCCTTAAAAAAAAAAAAAAAAAAGCTGATGCCTACACGCTCCCAATTCCTGTCTAGCCCACGTCATCACCTGGCCCTTAGCAAACACCACCTCAGGGAACGTTTAGGATGCTTCTGCGAGGTGTGGAAGGCCATCCTCATTTCACGATTGAGGACACTGAGGGCCAGAGAGGAAAATAATAAATGTGTTCTCTTGCCAAACGAAAGTTTAATTTACAGAGAGGAAAAAAAAAACCTGACTTTCTCAACATCTCCAAATATGAGGGACCCACCCAGATTCATTATAAACAGAGAATATAAGAGTTGTAATAGACTCTGAAATGATCTAGTGATTTTCAAACTGTCTCCAAAATGCCATAACCTAACATGCCCATGAAGATGCTCCAAGGTTACTGCAGGGGGATCGGAGTGGTTCAATTAGAGCAATTTTAAAATTCTATTTTAGATACTGGGCTTCCACATAAGACTTCAATGGAAAATACTGCTAAGAGAGTTTGGAAGCCACTCATCTTGTGAACTTGACCATTTGAAACATAAGATAATTAAAATGGGAGAGGAACTGGTCTCTTTGAGTCACATGGTGAGTTAATGTCAGCGCTGGGCAAGGGGCCAGTGTTCTGCCCCTTCCATATCCTGCACTCCTCTCAGTCCAGATTAATGGCCTGGTGCAAGAAGACCAGGCTAGAGAACTTGGTTCTGCTCACCAACTCATGCTCCACACCAGAGGTCAGCAAACTTCTTCTGTAAAGGGCCAGATGGTAAATATTTTTGGCTTTGCAGACCATACAGTCTCTGTAGCAATTAACTTGGCCATTGTAGTGGGAAAGCTGCCAGAATCACATAAAAAGGGGTGTGGCTGTGTTCCAATAAAAGAGGTGGGGGGGGCAGGATTTGGCCTGGGGGCCACAGTTTGCTGACTCCTGCCCCAAACACATCCCTTACTATCCATCCCTCTTCCCTCTAAGGGGATGAAGGAATGGGAAATGACGGGTACTGTGGTCCCGAGTGCTTTTGTTGGAACTGTCCACAGTGGTGGTGTGGGATGGGGTGGAGTCAGGCGCATCTGCTTGCAGGTGTAGGCTTCCACCCACTGAGTCAGCAGCACCGCAGGGTCACTGTAAGGAGGACGTGAGAAGTGGTGTGCCAGGGCTTGCTTTGGCAGTGGAGAGGATACAGATGATAAGCAAAGCCAGGCGCACTCTCCACCTTCATCTCCCCTCACCCTGTCTCTACCCATCTGTTTCCCTTTGCCCACCTAGCTCAAGCCACACTGGCCTCCTTGCTAAATTCCTTCCATACACCGAGCTTGTGCCAGCCTTGGTAGCTTTATAGTCATTGCTCCCACTCCACACAATGCTTTTCCTCAAATCTCCCTGTGGCTCATTCTTCTCATTTTCTGAGTTTCAGCTCAATGCCCACTTTCTGGCCATTTTCCTGTGACTCTCTCTGCTCCAAAACAGCAACATTCACCCCGTACCCCTGGGAACTCACTCCATTGCATTACCCTGTTTTATTAATATTTTCCTCACAGCCTTTGTTGCTATCTTAAATTTCATCACTCATATGTTTATTCATGTGTTTGTTGTCAGTTTCTCTCTAAGCTCCAAAAGGATCTTACTGGACCCTTCTGTTTTACTAGAATTCGGAATGACACCTGGAATACAGTAGGCACTCAATAAATACACATTGAAAGAAAAATGAAGAAATAATGATCCCCAAATTGCTATACCTTTCTGAATTACCTTCTCCACCTTAAGCTCCTGTGTTTGTCAAGCACTATGCTTTAACACAATACAAACATCTCCACGTTAGGAAGGTCAATCTAATAATATACCCCTCAATTAGGTGCAGATTTACCTAGAGCATAGAAATCCTGCATTTCAAATTATCTGAGCCCCTAATGACATTGATTGCCAAGAGCTGTCATTGCACCCAAATTGTAGAAAGGCAATTTCATTAATCTCCATATTAAATGAGATCTGCCAGGGTCCTTTAACTCCATGTTTGCTATATTTTATTAATACTAGTGGAAAAATCAAGGCTGGAAAAAAAAAGGAGAATGGACTTTGTCACAGTCTTGTTCTTCACCAAATGAGAAATCTCTTAAATCGATCGAGTCAAAAAATTCTAGAGCCATAAGGTCCCTTAAAAATTACTCCGTCTAATAACATAGATGGAGAACTCAGAGCAAGAAGGAAAAAGAGAGTTGCCCAAGATCCCTCTTCAGCGGCAGAATTAAGAATGGAACCCATGTCTATTCGTACTCAGAGTTGGAATCTTACTACTCTCCCTTCATGCTGCTCTTTGGAGAAAAACAGAAAAGAAAAGGAAATGAAATTATTCCAAGCACACATTTAGCAATGCTCATAAATCCTGACAATATTAACAACACACGACAGCTTCGTTGAAGAAATTGGCAGCGAGTGTAGGCAGCTTAAGGAGGCAGGAGGTCTGGAAAGGAAAAAAAAAAAAAAAGCCCACCATGAACACAGAAATTTCCCCATTTTGCTCATTTCTAAGTCTGCCTATAAAACAAGGGCTCGGAGAGGAGGCACTGGGTAGGGTAAGCGTTTGAAGGCAGTGCGTGCACGGAGTGTGTGTGTGTGTGTGTGTGTGTGTGTGTGCACGCTGGTGCACAGCTCCCAAGAGACCGTATGGGGAATAATCCTTTGTAAGATGTCACTCATCCTTTATACAAATTAACCTCCACCCCCTTCATGCCGGGATTAATTTGCTCTTTGTTTCCTTGACACTCAGCTGGGGAGATCTCAGAAGAATTAAAGAAAGTTCTTCAAGAGGTGAAAAGGGGAAGTCGGGGCTTCTGGGGCTGGAACTCTGAAGCATCGGCACCTGCCATGCCACTTCCCTACAGAGATCAAGGGGAAGGTCGCTTTGGTCTCCAGCTCACCCCACTGCAGGAGGAAGCCCATCTCAGGCTTGAGGTCCTGGTAACTACTAACAATCTCTCAGAGGTACTTTGTGCCTGGTCTGTGTTGAGTGCTTTGCAAGTACCATAGCAACTTTCAACACCACACTGCCAGCAAGGTTCTGACCAGCCTGGGTCTTCTCCAGTGATCCTGACCTCACCTAGATGGGTGATCCTTTGCCCTCCAGTCAAACGGCTTCTGGTCTAAAGGGCCATCCCCATGATTCCCCGCACTTCCCAGATGGCCCCACTTTTTTGTTCTCTACTCCAAAGCTCCAGGTTCCCCTGAGTCTATGTCCTCAAAGCATCTATGTCATATCAATCTCCCAGAGCTGGAAGCTTTAGCCATCATGAAAAGTTGTGCCATAAAGGGTGAATTTAAAAAGAAATGCAGAACACCATCCGATACATGCTCAAAAGTATAGCCCTGCCATTTTTCCCCTTAGCTGTGTATCTGTTTGCTGTCACAGTTTGTATGAATAAATAAGCTATCTAATATTATTTTTGGAAAGAGGAGCAATATAAATAAATAAATGCATAAGAATAAATAATGCTCACATTGAATTAATGAAGATGAGTTTTAAAAATACATATATGCAAATCACATTTAATGTGAGGAATCCAAGGAGTCACACATACCCCTATGGCATCTCTGTATTCATCGATACAACCAATGACCATGAAATGGGGAGTTCCCACTTTACAGATGGGTCCACAGAGGCCAATGGGGGAAGACAGCCATAAGCTGTTAATTAAGTGGCTTAATCAAGGAAATGCAATTATTTCATTGTTCACAGGGCAATGACCTGTGACTTTTGGGTTCCAGAGATCAAAATTTCCACACATGAAGGCCCATCCTAACAATCTTTGAGGAGTTAGAGTGAGGAGCAATGAAAAGAGAGGTCGTTTTCATTTCTTTATTACTTATCCAATGTTGCAAAAGACCATGTAGGTGACTATGCCTGGCACAGGACTGGGTGGTTTGTAAGCATTGTTCTTTTAATTCTTACAACAACCCCATGAAGTGAAAACAGTAAACCCATTTTAGAGATGAGCCGATGGAGGATTAGAGAAATAATGTGAGTTTCTGGAGGTAGAACAGCTTTTATGAGTATTCATAATCCACTATGTTCAATTTCCACTGTTGAGATTCCCTTTTAATGACACAGATACCAGGTGATGACGCACGCTGGGAGGAAAATGCGGAGAACTTCTCTTCTAATGACCACCAAGTAGACAAGGAAAAACACTGTGTAGGGCACAATGAGTGAGATCACAGTCCAGGGGAGAAGAAGTAGCACACACACATACCTTAATACCCAAGGCCCCGGGGCTGGGGCATGGGTATGCTCATGACCTTGGGGAAGACAATCAAATGTGTGCAACGGATTGGCTCATCTTTCCTTATGCAGCCAAATGCGTTGACAGATGTGATCGTGCTTTGCCGTGTATGAAGTGTTACCAAAAATCTATATTCCATGGCTATATGAATCTAATTTTGTTCTTATACATATGAAAAAATAAGACAGAGGGAAATGATGGTACTCTATATATCTATATCTATCATTTATCTATCTGTAATTTCACCAATGTTTAATTCTTCCTCACCATCCTCTCATCCTCACAGACTACCTGGAGAGAACAGAAGAATTAGGAAAGTTTGCCATTTTGTAAATGGGAAAGTGAGGCTACAAGTTCTCTCTGCAATATTGGACTATTTTTAAATTATAATTTTCTACTCAAATTACTCTTTAGGATACCTAATGTCTTCCTCCAATCCCATGCTCAATATGACCTCAGTGCGTATGTCTCCCCAATTTTTAGCCCCCCAAATAAATCATGCCCTCTTAGCCTCTATTCCTTCCTAGATCTACACCCAAAACCTCCTTCCAATCTTACAGCTCTGATCCATTTATCAGTTTATCCATGCGTTCATCCATCCTCCCATGTGCAAATCTTTCCAAAAAAACTTTTCAGAGGGCCTGTCTTGTGCTGGGCACACACACGACAAGGTCCTTTCCCTAAGGAGCTTAGCAACTGATAAGAAAAAATAAGCGATACTTCCAACATACTCTAAGACATAGAACAAAGTGAGACAGAGAAGAAAGTGATCAACCATATGAGATAAATATAGGGAAAAGTGTCATTTCTCTGCCGACCCCACCACCCTGCATCACTACCATTAATCTACCACGCTTAGCTCTTAAGTGGTTTGGACAAAGCTTAAGAAAATGAGTGGGTCATCTTCACTTTCAGGCTGGGTCACCGAAGTTAAACAGCACCAGTACACCTGCCCATGGGAATTGTCATTTCTGCCTCCCCTGACCTGACAGCTGGGTGGATAAACTCAATCACCTGGCTTTTTGATAACTCTCTCTCATCTACCACATGAGTTCATGCAGGTCTCCAAGAGAGAGTTAGACTCCATGGTCTAGACTGACTTAGGGTGAAGATGGGGGATTGTAGACTGCACTTGGGCTGCTGCTTGGGCTACTGGCTTCATCCCAGCCTTCCCCCAGGACAAGAACAGGTACCGAGCATGGTAGGATTTAGGCATTTATGGGTTTCTGGCTACAACACCATCATATGCCCCGATCTTCTCTTAACAATTGGTAATAGTATTTCCCATGTTGCCAATGAGGAAATCAAAGTTCAGGGAGGGGAACTGATTTTGTTTCAGGTCACACAACTTTAAGTGGCAGGGTCAGGGTAGGAACTTAGACGGGGAGTCTGACTCCATAGCGAGTGCTCTTCCCACCATGCCGTGCCACATCTGAGCTGAGATTTGAAGCGTACGTGGGATCTGTGTATTGCAGGGACAGGAAGAAGCAAGGTCACCCTGTCCCAATTTAAAAGGCCCTCTGAGATCTCACACACACAGTCCATTGCCGCCACATCTCCAATGTCATCAGACCCTGACCTGACAAATGCCGAGAAAGGAACTCCCTTCCCCACTCTCCATTTGCAAAGAATACAGTGGAGGAACAACCATGCCTTTTCCTGGAAAAACTTTTTCTGTTAAGAAGCAAGAACCCAACAGCTTCCCTGAGACTCATTTTTCATACGATTAATGTCAGGCCTCCCATGTTTCCTAATGAAACCTGACACTAACTGAGAAAAATGGATACATTAATATTGAGTTCATTAGTAAATAGATTACCCAAATGTTTGGGGTGAGGAAAGGAAGAAGGTGAAGGAAGAAGGAGAAAGGGGAAGAGAGGCACACATACCACTCAGCTATTCTGGCAGGAGCCTCTCTGAGGACCACATGCTGATCAAATATTTATGGATTTTAATGCACCAATCTGTTAAGTCAGGAAATATTCTCTTTTACCAAAGAAATAAAAGAGGCCCAAATGATGCAGTAGCATTTTACTTAGATGGGATCTAAGGCCTACGGAGGTAAACACATGGCCCGGAACGCAGCCTTTGTTGCCTGGACAAGGAATACAAATGATTGCTCTGTGGAGACATCACCCCCCACTCCCCTTACACCCCTCCAGGTCAAGAGAAAGTGTGAAGGAGAGGAGGGGAGGTGTGATTGTCTAGGGAGAGAGATGTAGCCTGGGGGGAATAGTGCTTCTAGAAGAAAAATGCCCTGTGTCCCCTGCTAAATTCCTTCCCCCACAGAGTGTAAGGGTTTCTTTTTTGGGGTTTTTTTTTTTGGAGACAGGGTCTCACTCTGTCACCTGGGCTAGAGTGCAGTGGTGCCATCATAGCTCACTGCAACCTCACATTCCTGGGCTCGAGCAATCATCCTGCCTCAGCCTAATTTTTCCATTTTTTGTACAGATGGGGTCTTCCTCTTGCTCAGGCTGGTCTCCAACTCCTGATCTCAAGTAATCTTCCCACCTTGGCCTCCCAAAGTGCTAGGTGTGAGCCACCACACCTGGCTTAAAGAATAAGTCGATGGCCCAACGGTCACCACTCTCTACCACACTAATCCCTGTGCAGGAAGTGAAGGCAAGATGGCAGCAGAAGCAGCTTGTGGTTGGAAGCAACAGAGCAGAAGAGCCGGCCGCCCCTTCCTTGGTGTGTGACCTAGGGCAGCTCTCCGCCCCTTCTGTCTTTGTACAAAGGAGGTGCTAACAGCAGCCTCTGTCTGTCTCACAGAATCACTGCCTCCATGCTCCAATGAGGTCACGAGCAGGAAAGCTCTCAATGCAAAATGTCAAATGCCTTAAAAGGCACAATGTTGCTGTTTTTACAAGACATTTCATCCCTTTACGTCTAAGTGATGAGGTGGAAAATAAGAGTAAGGAGGACAGGACCACAGGCCCAGCTCTGGCCATTTGCCATGTGACCCTGGGCAGGGTCCTTTGTCCCTCCAGGCCTCAGTGTGTCCATTAGCTACATGGCCTGGCCAGGCCACCATATGACTCCATGGGGCCCTTGCCTAGGCTTATGCCTACAGCAACCTGGAGGAGACCACAGGATGAGGCCGACTGTTAAGCAGCTCCAACCCGGTGTGGCTTCTCTAGGGACCTGAGATTCTCCTTGGTTACAAGGTCAGAGAAGAGAGATATGGACGATCAGATAATCTCTCAGCACTATTGCAGTTCTCGCATTTTATGTCTCTTAAAGTCCTTGAGCAAGAAAATCTCATGTCATGCTCTAAGGAGAAAACAACTTAATAAAAGTAAGGATGGAAAGAAAGAAGGAAATAGTCCAGGTAGAAATGGACCCCAGAGAAAGTAGATGTTCATGAATCAAATAGTTTTTTTTCCTGGTCGCTGCGTTTCTCTCTGTCATGGGTACTTTATTCACTGAGATAGGACTGATCTGCCAAAACATTTTTACACACAAGAGACGGAGATACACAGACAGATGGTGAGAGACAGAGGCAGACACAGCCTCTAAGCTAGAGGCAGAAACTTTTCTGTTCTTCAATGAGCAGGACGTTAACAAAACAAAAAGAAGAGGGAATGAAAAAAAAAAAAAACATAAAGTGGCAAACGGTCAAGCAGAAGACAATGCCAAATCCAAAGCAGGTTCTTTGTATTCCAAACAGTAGTGACATTTCCTTAAAAAGCAATGTGGATCTTTTTATATGGGCCTTTTTATATGGGCTTTTTGCCACCAAATTTATTAGCAGAGAGAGGAATGCATGAAACGGAAAGTGTAAAATGCATAGGAGGATACAAGAGACAAAAATGCATTTTGTTCCCCAAATCTTCTAATGTGACTCACTAGCTCTATTGTGACAAAGTGAGAGGTCTCTTTGGAGTTCATTTCATGTCTCATCCATCCTCCGAGTAATGGGAAAATCCCGCCTTGTTTCTGCAAAATATCAGCACACATTGTGTGCCACATATGCTCAATTCCATTAGAGGTAATAGAGGAAGATTGTCCTAGAAGTTGTTTTCAATTGCTTGAGTGCATCCTTCATTTAGGGAAACAAGAATCTATGAGCTGTCTGACTCAAGTTGAAGTGTGGACCCAGGTTTTCAGCTATAGCCACGATTATTTTCTTATGGATGGCTCAGTGAGGACCCGGTCAAATATCACCTCTCCCCATGGCTGAAGAGATGATATTTAGCATCTCCATTTCATGTCGTGTATTACAAAGCAGCACACAGCTATTCATTAACTGCTGTTAACCGAACATAGGTCCCTGAACAAAGGCATCCCGGTTCTGTGAATAGGACAATCAGGTTCAAAGACAGAACAATAGGCTAAAGTGCCAGATGGCCAGGAGTTTGAATACCCCACTCTGCCACTCCTAGCTGCTTGACTGTTGGCAAGTCACTTAGCCTCACTGAAACACAGTTTTATCAGCTGAAAAATGAAACAAAAATGATACACGTGTGTTGGAATAATTTGATGTATGTGGCAAGGTTGGTGAAAGGCCTGTTAGAAATTGTAAAGAACTTGGGAAATCTAATTAGCAGGAAGGTAAAGTTTCCCAAAGTAGCCCTATCTGCGTACCACCCTCCTCTACGTGTGACCTGGTGGACTCAGAGTGTCCAGTTTTTGGCGCCAGTAAGAGGAGCCAGGGATCTCAGGTTTAACTTCTAGTACTGCCACTAATTTACTAGGAACACTGGGTCATTTGTCTCCCCTGGCTGGGTCCCTGTTCCCTCACCTATGAAGTGAGGGGGGATGAACATAATATGTGATTTTGCCATTTTCAGACTGCGTTTTTCGAATAGAAGTATTTTTTCAAACACAGCTTTATACAGAAATAGAACATGCATAACAAATGAGAGTGGGCACGAAAGAGCCATGGGGCCAGGAGGGCCACATAAATCCATGCCCCTAGCCACTTTTAGTGGCATCTCCTCTGGGGGACCCCAGGGCACTGTGGCATACACTGAGAGAAAACACTGTGTCAATGGCATTGACTTCCTGACAAATGACATTTTGGGAGACCACAGACGAGAAGCAGCTTGGGAATTTCAGGAGCTTACTTAGTTGGACAGCTCCTTCCTGACTGGCTTCCAAGGCTGGGGAAGGGGAATAGGCCCTCCTCATTGCTCCTTACACTGGCTGTAGAAAAACAAAGGCAGGGAGAACCAGAAGCCCCACATCAGTTTAACTGGCCAAAATCAAAGTGTCTGTAGGGCCACAATCTCTCTGGAGGCTTGAGGGAAGAGTCTGTTCCTTACCTCTTCCATCTTTGACAGCATTCCTTGGCTTGTGACTACATCCCTCTAATCACTGCCTCTGTGCTCATACTGCCTTCTCCTCTTCTGTCTAACGTCTAATCTCCCTCTGCCTCCCTTTTATCAGAATGCTGCTAGTTACTTTCATTTGAACTACACTCTGCTCTCACCCTGAATTCACTTCTACGTAGCCTACTCACCCTTAAGAATCAGCTTAAAAATAATTCATCCAAGAAGCTTTCTGGGATCACCGCAGTGCCTAAACATGCTTTTCCCTACAGTAGACTCACAGAAAACATTAGCTCAACTGGCATGATGTTGTTCACAAGCAGTAGCAATAAATGATGTTTGTGTAGTGCTCCTGAATACTCAGAAATTACGTTAACACTTTACATGAATATCAACACTACATCCTCACAGACACCCTATGAAGTAGGTACTATTATTTCCAACCCCATTTACAGATAAGAATACTGAGACTTGGAGTGGAGTAACTTGCCCAAGATGGCTCAACTAGCAAGGAGTGGAAAGAGCATTCTAATAACCCCACCCACAAGTGTGGTTCCGGGATCCCCATTTTCAATGCAACCTACACTGTCTACTCCCGTACTCACTGCCTTTCTCCCAAGCCGAATTTTCTGCCCCACATTAATTAGTTCTAGGCTAACTTTATATTTCCTACTAAAATGTGCATTTCTTAAAGGCTGGGCTTTCTGCATTTTTGTACTCTCCTGTACCTGGTACAATCCCTGATTTCATGAATAATTAAATCAGAAAGAAATAAAAATACAAAATCAAGAAGAGATCAAGGAAGGCAGGGAGGACAGGAGGATAGAGAAAATAGAGGGAGAGAAGAGGAAAGGAGGTGGGATGAAGGAAAGGAAACTACTCAGAAAATGTCACCTGGAGTGTTTCTGTCTTAGATGTTACTCCAAAAATTCCTGAAGCAGGAAAAGCATCTCCCAAGGTGGCCCCACCATTAGTTCTACTAGAGAGACACTGAGAGAAGGGGAAGGAAGAAGATATATCCAGCACAGCAAGCCTGAAAAAAGATGCCAGCAAAACTGCACAACCATCCACACAAGCACATGGAGGAAAAACCCATCCCCAAAAGCAGCATTAACAGGAGAAAATTAAACCCTACACCACAGCACAGCAAACAAGACTTCAAAGCTGTCTGCACATGGAAATGAATCCTGCAGGCAGGTTTGGGAGCCGGAGCTAGAACGCCCAGCGTCCAGCACCGAGGCTGATGAAAGCAATGGGAATGTGAAGACTGACTCACCCACACTGAGTCCAGATCCCCAGCGATCCTGCCCCTCCCCTACTTCATTCATCCTCAGGACCCTGGAAGTCCCTAAAGGAAAGGGCTGTAGTAACTCTTGGTACCACAGTTTGGGAAGCTATCTGGATTCTGGAGGACACCCCTGGATTCTGGAAGACAGGGGTGTCCAGGGGTGGCCGTGTTCACGTGTGTGTGCACACACAACTCATGCACACCTACCTCCCCGCCCACGGAATGACACAGAATCATGAACAACACAGCAGCTCCCTGCGCAGGAAGCTGTGTTTCCTATGCAATCCGTCCCCCTACTCCTCAATGATTTATTCTGTTTTCATTTCTTCATCCCTGAGCCTAAAGCTAAGGGAAGAGGAAAGAATGAACACGGGCTTCAACTCTAGACCTAAGAGTAATGAAAAGGGAGAGGCTGAAGGAATGGGAGGAGGAAAACCGCCTGGGCGGAGGCGCTGCGTGCAACACTGATGTGGATGCTGCCCTCCCATCGCTCATTTTTCCTAAGGGCCCTGATGCATTAATATTTTTCGTCCAAACATAAATTAGCTTTTTTAATTTATTTTCTCTGGAATATAGATATCAACACTGACACATGCCACCTGTACAAGACTGGGGGATATTTTTCTCCCTGGAGCATGGGCAGGTTGCAGCTAAATGAAGGGACCGAAGACCCTAAGGGAACAGGGATTAAAGGCTAGAGGGGCCACTGGAATAAAAGAGGCCAAACCACTGCTTTTTCTTGGAGCTGCGTTTCTGCGGCACAAAGGAAACCGGGAGGTGACAACCTGGAGGCAGGCCTGTGTTCCGTCGACTCCTCTGGCCTGCAAAGCTTGCTCTTGGTGCTCACTCTTTGTTTTGTTATTTTACGTTCATTCTGTGATTCATTCAACCAATATATATTGAGTACCTAGTGTGTGCCAGACATAGAAGAGGCCCTGGGTGTTCAGGAGAGAATAAACAGATAAAAGACCTGTCTTGATGGATTTACAACACAGAGGAGCATCAGACATAAACAAGTATGAATCATAACCGCAGCTGCTTTTTGAGAGCTCTCCACGTACCTTGCGCAATTCTAAGTGCCTGAGATGTAGTAAATCATTTAATCGTCACAAAATCTAGACTATAATCCCTCGATGATAGATAGGGAAACTGTGACTCAAAGAGACTATGAACTTGCCCAGGGTCACACAGCTGGTAGGTGGCAGAGCTTGGTTTTCAAACCCAGGTAGTCTGGCTCTCATTTAAAAATCAAAATGAAACAAAAACAAATGCAAGGTTACCAATGGTGTTACATGCTGTGGAGGAAGTGAATAGCGCAGTGATAAAGAACAGCTGAGGCAGGGGGTTCCTTTTTGTCAACGGAAAAGAAGCCAACCTCTGTAAAATAATTTTAAAGAGGTCTATTCAGAGCCGAATTTGAGGACCATGATCTGGAGCCAAGCCCAAGAAGCCTTGAGCAAGTGGACTGGCTGTGGCTGGATTAGTTTGGTTTTCCACATTTCAGGGAGATAGGGATTATAGGTAAAGTCATAAATCAAGACGTGGAAGGCATACATTGGTTTGGCCTGAAAAGGTGCGCCATCTTGAAGCTGGGGTAGGGGGGTTCGCTTATAGATGATAGGTGGGATTAAAGGTTCTTTGACTTGTAATTGGTTAAAGACGTGAAGTTTTGTCTAAAGGCTTGGAATGTTTTTAAGATAAGGAACTGTTAATCAGAGACAAGCCACTGGACATACATTTGTTGTATAAATTGAGGACATGCAGGTTTGTTTTGCATATACCTTTAGGCCTGTTAATGGTTACAAAGGATATCTCCAAAAAGGGAGGGAGCATGATGAGGCACGTCTGACCTCCCTCTCTCTTGGCAGGCAATTTAGTTTTAGAATATCCCCTTGGCCAAGAGGGGGTCCTTTCAGTCAGCCGGTGGGGGGGAGGAGCCTTAAGATTTTATTTTAGTTCGCACTTTGGATAAGGTGGTCAGGGAGGACTTCTTGGATGAGGTGGCATCTAGAGGAGGTGACAGATTGTTGTAAGAAAACATGTTCACTTCCCTAGTCCATTTTCTTTTACCCTTTAACTTCTTTCCCTGTTCCCCCTATCCCTTCAACAATAGCCTCAATTCTGCAGTTTTCTCTCTCTCTCCTCTGACGCCTCCTTATTCTTGTTAGTTAGTTCTCTTCATCCACTATTGAGGTTTTCTTGTGACTCACTTTCTGGCCTACATTTTAATCCTCATTTTGCAGTTTTGCAAACTAAAGGGCAGGAGAAAGGGAAGGAGGAAAAGGGCTGATTGCACCAGGCGTTTTCTGGATGTTTTCCTGCCTAACCCCCTGTGAGAGCTCAGAGATGTTCTGAAATTTGCTACATGGCCCCTAGAGATTACAAAGAGACAAGATTGGGCTCCTCTGTACTGACTCTTGGTCCAGTGCACCACGCTATTCCACCAGAGTTTTAGTTACCTTTTAAAAGGATTTGCAGATCTCAAATCAAGGTAATACAGAGAAAACTATGTATAACCGATATAGCACTTAATAGCTTCCCAAGTAGAACTCAGATCTGTCTATCCTACTGAACCCTGAACTAGACCACCCTATTAGATGGCATTTGTCCAGCCAACCAACCAAACTCCTAACACGCTTGCCTGTGCTCATCTTCTATAACCTTGTTATCTTAGTACAGTGAGAGTTGCCCGATTCTTCCAGTTTGCAGACATAAAAACTGATACCAAATCAAGGACAGAATTTAGGTTTCCTGACACATTGTTAGGCAAAAATAAACAAATATTAAAAAACATCACTCTGCTCTCATATATGAAGTAGTGATACGGATGCCTGAGATTTTCCCCTCCATCTCCTTCTCCTGCCAGGGGTGTGAATGAATCTTCCCTGGGCCACTTCTACTCTCTCAAGGTAACGGACATGGTACATGGGTTTTAAAATCATACAGACTTGGGTTCAAGTCCTATCACTGCTAACCTTGACGTATTACTCAATTTCTCTGAACTTAATTTTCATTGTCTGTAAAATGGCGGCATCAACACCTACACGTTCAGGGTTGTTCTGAGAATTAAAGGGAACAGACATGAAAAACTGAACTTAATGCATGACAATCTGTGCTCAATACATGCACATTCCCTTGGGTTAATTATCATTAAATTGGTCAGGACTTACTAGTCTGTCTACAACCTAAAGGGTATTGTGCTGCTTCAGCAGTGCGTGGCATCTGAGGTAGGATGACCTGGTGTATCTGGCACTGGTGGACATCCAAGGAGGGTGCTTTGCAGTGGAAACTGGAAAATGTAATTGAGGGGAGGTCCAGGAAAAAGGTACGTGGAACGTTTAGCCAAAAATCATTAAGGAGCTGATGGATGAGATGCACTCTCTGTAACCACCAGCAGGCTTTCTGGCGAGGTAGGGTTTTGGAGTGAGATGCTTTAGAAATTGCTTCGTAAATACGTTACATTGATAGCTTAGACACAAATGGTTTTCAACAATGAAGGAAGAACTTTCTAGTTCAGTATCTCACTTGCTCTTACTGCCACCTGGGAAGTGGTCCCCATTATTCAAGAGTCTGCTCTTCACGGAGCATACTGTATGCCAGACACTCTGCTCAGTCTCCTTACATTCCCACCACGACCCTGCGTGTAGGTCCCGCCATTCGTCCCATTTCATAAGTGAGAAAACCATGGTTCAGAGAGGTTAAGAATTTGCCCTGAATCACACAGCTATTAAATAGCTGGTAAGGTCTGCCTTATCTAGTACAATTCTCTTTTCCAACTGCACCCAACTCTCTGTTCTTTATATATGAATATAAAGCAAATATTTTTTTCTTGAAATCAGAGATAGGTAATAAACAAAAAGTGAGAAGATGGTGGCTATAACCACACAAAAACAGAAGCAGATTCTCAAGGGCAGAGAAGGTGTGAATTGCTAAAAGGGAACAAAAAGGAAAAAAAAAGATGCATCTGACCTCACACCTCATATTGTGCAGAGTCCCCAGCACTGGATGACAAGGGTACATGTGCTAAAGGGCAGTGAAGGCCTAGGGACCTAGGTGTTACATGTCCGGCTTTCTGAAAAATAAAACGGCATATTAATTTAGGTTCCAAAGCCCTGTGCATGCTGCTTAGCTGAAATCTAGAGGAAATGAAAAATACTCTAATCAGAGTCTATTACACCAGATCAGAAGATTACACTTAACTTACATTCTCATTATTTTTAATGTTTTCAACCAACACTGCACCAAGCTTAAAATCAGAGAGGAGTAAGTATACTCTATAAGTAAGTAGGTAGGTAATTGGGGAGGCCTGCTCAGCCTCGGCCTGGGAGTGCAGGTCAACCCTGCTCCCAGGTGGCGAAGATTAAACAATTTGGCCAAAAGCAAAATGAAGCAGGAGCTGAAGGCAATTTTCCAGGTAGTTCAGTCTAAAACGTACCACTCTGATGGAAGAAGCAAGACAACTGAAGACAAAAACAAAATACTGGAGATTGCCTGTTTTCCCCTTTTAACTCTATAGACAGTCATTTCAATTTGCCATTTTTAGTCTGCGTGGACATGATACAGGAGGTGCCAACCAGTGTCAGTCACAAGCTTGTCTCTCAAAATGTGTTCCATGAAACTCTATATCCATAAGACATTAATAGGCAATAGGGTGTTCTACGGTTAAGCAAATTTAGGAAATGTTGAGATAAGCAAAGAGAAATGGATCTATTTACTGTAAAGCTACTCAGAGCCTATTTACTTGGTATGCTGATTTGTACTCTGAATCTCTAATATGTGCATATATGTGTTTGTTTGGGTGTGGGCAGCCATTTGTCCATACTCAGAGCTTGGAAAATACTAGTTTAGATTGTTTCAGCTCCACTTTACTGTGGGAGAAAGAGAGGCAAAGAAAGACATCTTAGCTTTTATTTTATTTCCCAAGTGCCATACACTTTGTGTAAAGCCAAGAGCTTCATTGCTATAACATTAGGTTGGAGTATTTCATTAATAACTGATCTCCTAATTCATGTTTTATGATCCTGTCAGCACATAGAGGCGTTTGTCTCTGTCCAAAAAGAAAGTGTGTGTAGCTTCTAATTGTGCACCTCCCCTCCCACTGCCCCATTAACTTGGAAAAGAAGAATCACTGGAAAAGGTAGAGGAAAGTCAAAACAATTGAGTTGTCTTTTCATGGATTTATCGAGTGGCAACTAGTGCCATAGAGAGAGCTCAGCAAGGGCAGCGAAGCATGCTGGGAAGCCCATTGATCATGGGGGACTTGGGTCATAAAGGATTTTATCTCCTGTCCTCAAATCCAAATGCTAAGCTTGTGCCAACATGCAGCGGACAGGAGGCTCAGGGGGCCGGCAAAGACTCAGTCCTCCCACACCGGTCTCCCCAGAGAGTGATCTCCAAGGTCACAGGAGGGTAAAGAACATGGTCCTGTCTGCCTGGGCTTAGAGGTCACTGAGTCCAGTTTGTTCGCTTATGAAATGGGGGGAAATGAGGGCCCGACAGCATGCATGGTTTGCCTCCCCATTTAGGAAAAGTTAAGTTCGGGTCCAACTTGTTTTTGAGAATCTACCATGGACTAAATTCTGCGGAGACAGACGAGTAAGACACGGCCCCATGCCTTCAGGAATCTTCCGTTTAATGAGGGGAAAACAGACAAGTGAACTTACTCGTGCCATAGAGAGAGGAACAACCAAGGTTCAGAAGCAATACTGAAAGAGAATGGCTCAATGGTCCTTAAGAGGCCAGAAAGGCTCTACAGAGAAGATAGTTATTCCTTCCTCCAGGAAGTGAGGCTTAATTCCCCTCTCCTTCAGTGTAGACGGGACTTAGTGACTCACTTCTAGAACAGAGTAAATTAAGGGGAAAATAATCATCTTGCAGTGGACAAACCTAACAGACGCCACCTCAACCAGGTGATCCAGGTTAACATTAGCAGTAAGTCACATTGATACTGTATGATGACAAAGGCCTTTCACCTCTGTGGGATATTTCCCAAGAAAACCACATAATCTCAGTCTAATAATGAGAAAACTATAGACAAACCCAAATTGAGGGACATACCACAAAATGCTTGGCCAGTGCTTTTCACAACTATTAAAATAATTTTTTTTTTAAAAAGGAAAAACCGAGAAACTGTCACATATCAGAGGAAACCAAGGAGACATAAAGACTAAAAGCAACAAGGATAGGATCCTGGGACAGAAAAAGGACACTGATGGAAAATGAGTGAAACCTGAATAAAGTCTATGGTTTAGTTCATAGAAACATACAAATATTGATTCTTAGTTTCAACACACGTACCACGGTGATATAAGAAGGAGACATCAGGGGAAGCTGGGTAAAGGGTGTATGGTAAGTCTCTATATTATCTGTGCCAATTTTCTACAAGGCTAAAACTATTCCAAAATAGAAAGTCTTAAAAAAAAGATGTGGTGCTTTAGGAGGGTTTGGAGAGATTAATTACTCCTGCAAGGCAGTTTGAAGGAGAGAAAAATGAAAATTAAACAAAAGACATTGTCGTCAGAGGGAAACGTATGTCCAGAATGATAGAGAATGTGTTCAGAGCATTTTGTGTATTTGATTTTGCAGCAGAGTGCGCTGGGCAGTGGGGAATGGGGCTGGGGAATACAGACAATGGGATAAAGAATCTTCTAGGTTAGGCTAAGAATGTTAGTGAGTCAGTCAAGGATTCAGAGCAGAGAAAGCTTGTCAGATAAGAACAAAATGCCTAGAAGTTAAGTGAGTTGGCAAAGACAAGCAGCGTGTCATGTTCAGTACCGAAATAACAAAGCAGGGAAAAGAGTAAGTTAAATCACAATTAAGCCATCCATCCTATGGGACCCTGCTCGAACACGACTTCTGTGTTGAGTAGCAGATAGGAGAAAGTGGGGTTGCCTTTCACATTTTGACTTGAGAGCCTGAAGGTGGAAGCCCACTTGTTTTACTTGCACACCTGACATCTGTACTGCTACTCCCTTTCACAGAAACAAGGGACAGAGCATTTGAGAAAAATATGGGCAACTGGGTACAACTGAGAAATGGAATAACAAAAAATTAAGATAAATCCATGATGGCGAATCTAAAATATACAGAAGTACTAGGATTAAGGGGAATAGATAGTGGTGATCCCAGCTCAAAACCTTAATATCTCCCCAGTGTCTTCAGAGTAAAGTCCAAACACCTAAGCTCGACACTCGAGGTCTAATGCAACTGTCTATAAACTATCTTTATATCTCGCTTTGCTTCTTGTTGCATTTTACCACAGGTATCCCAACACTACATCTTTTTTAAAAAATGAAGCAAAACAAAGCAAAACTGATGGGGATACAAAAATATAGGCAGATAGATAGAACGAACAGTATTTGACAGCACAACTAAGCGATTATAATCAAAAATAAGTTAGGGTATACTTTACAATAACTAAAAGAGTGGAATCAGAATGTTCCTAACACAAAGAAATGATAAATGCCTGAGATGATGGATACCCCAATTACCCTGATTTGATTAACTCACATTGTATG
>NW_012155173.1:6670698-6698748 GCF_000956105.1 Propithecus coquereli | reverse complement strand
AGCATCACTTTACCATTTGAGGAAACTCTTGATCAGAAAGATGTAGTTGCAAATAACTTCAGTGTTTCAGGAATCCCACAGATTTATTTATCCAAATATGACCCTACTCATTAGTCCTCATTGGAGTAAATACTCCCTTTTCAGAACAACGGATCCCTCAACTGGGCTCATCAAATGATTTTTTATGTTTCACGACTAGTTTAACAACTCTCATTATGCCCCCCAACCTGAATTGCTATATAACAAATTTTACCTAATCCCAACGAACCTCTGGCAAATTGAAAGACCCACCTTAATCCAGACCCCATAAAAACAAAACTAAACTAAACTAAATTCCCAATTTTTGTATTTGTGCATAAGCTGTTCTCTCAGCCTGAGCTGTAGGATTTTGGCCTTTACTTGAGCCAAAATTCTACATCATCATTCAAGAGTTCATGCATATTTTCACTGCCCCCATGAAGCCTTCTGTGCCTACACAGACAATACAAACTGTTTCTCCCCTCAAGCTGCTATAATTTTAAAATTTCTCTCTATAAAGAATGAAAAAGCTCATTCTCCCAGCTTCCCTTGCATATAGAGGTGGCCATGTGCTAATGAGTCATAAGGTGGAATCTTTGGAGGCACTCCTGGAAAAAGACTTTTTTTCTAATAAAGGAAACAGCTCCCAGGAAAAGCTCTGTTTTCTGCCTACCCTCCCTTGATGCCTGCTTTAGATGCTGAATGAGTTCATGAATCTTGGGGATGCTATAGCCATTCTGGAACCCCAAAGAGAAGGCCAAGACAACCAGAAAGATTCCAATCCTTCACACTGACATCCTGAGCTACAAAATCCCCTATCTTCAAACTTCTTGTCACATGAGATAATTAAATTTCATCATTGTTTAAGCCCCTCAGAGACAGATAAAAGTATCCTAAGTAAAACGTTGCTTAATATATTTTTTAGTTGAACTGAATGTGAGGGTCGCCTAAAGTTTGAGTCCCTTTTGGTCAGGAAAACCTAGCCTTCTCAATGTCTCCTTCAGAAAGAAATAGTCCCTTGAAACTCAGAGTCTATGCCTCCAGCGCTGGGCTGGAGAGTACACAGGTCAGATCCCAGAAAACAATTACTCTCTCATGCAAATTTCTAATCTGGCCCAAGAAATGCTATCCAAGGCCAAGTCATAATCTTCTTATGACTTCATCTACCTTTAAATGTCAAGTACTGATTTCCGCTGCACTTCCCTGGAGAGCAGTTATTAGTTTAATGAGGAACATGGGCCACCATCTGCATCACAGGACTTGTGACACTTGAGAGATATTATCTCCACCAACCTGGAATCTCCTACACGTTAAACATGCAGAGGTCAAACAAAATATTCTCCTTGCATTTTACAGCCCAAGAATCAGAGCACAGCTAATGGGCCCAGAGAGAATCAACAATTGGCAAACAGTTGTTGAGCTTCCAGTGCACAGGGATCCAGGCACCAAGGGATAGCAGATGGAGGTGGATGAAACAGGGGAGGATTACCAACTATGGAACTGGCAATGTCATCCCAAGTGTTTCATCTTTGGTGTTTCTTACAGTTTTCACAATAATTCTAGAATTTAAGGGTTAAGATACCCTTTGTATTATTGACAGAAAGCTCAGAGATATTAAATAGATTGTTCAAAATCTCATCGCTTAGCCAAAAGTTGGAAACAACCCAAGTGTCCATCAATAGATGAATGGATACATAAAAGGCAGTATATATATATACAATGGAGTATAATTTAGCCACAAAAAGGAATGAAGTTTTGATACATGCCTCAACATGCATGAAGCTTGAAGACATTATGCAAAGTGAAACAAGCTAGAGATTGAATGATTCCACTTATATGAAATCCCTTGAATAGGTAAATTCATAGGATTAGAAAGCAGAATGGAAGTTAGAAAGTAGAATGATTGGGAGTTACTGCTTAGTGGTTGCAGAGAGTTTCTGTTTGGGTTGATGAAAAAGTTTTGGAAACATGGTGGTGATGGTTGCACACATTATGAACGGAATTAATGCAGTTAAAATGGCAACTTTTATGTTATATATATTTTACCACAATAAAAAATACCACATCACTAGCACATGTTTTGACAGCAATTTAAGATCTAGGTCTGGCTCCAAAGTCTGTAATCTTTTTAGCAAACTCCTCAAAGATTTAGTTCACTGTTGTCCAATAGAACTTTCTGCAATTATGGAAATGTTTGCCATCTGCACTATCCAATAGATTAAATACTACCCACTAGGCACACAAGATTATTGGGCACTTGAAATGTGGCTACCATGCCTGAGCAACTGAAGTTTTCATTTTATTTAATTTTAATTATTTTAAATTTAAATAACAGCCACATGTTGGATAGCACCGGTCAAGCTGAAGAGTTCAAGCATAGATGCCTAAGATCTTATAGCAAGGTGATGACACCCCAGCAACTTTTCAAAGTCTTTCATGTTAAGACTTCAGTATTAAAAATGTGGGTCCAAAGCTCCCAAGATACCAGCACAACCTCCAACATGTCTCCCTGATTTCAGTTCACCTCTACCTCTAATCCATTAAGCAGAGTAGCCTTAATAATAACAGACCTAATCATGTCATCTACTTTCTGAAAACCCCCCTAAACAGGAGCCTTAAGTGCGTATTATTAAATGAAAGAAGGATCTAAAAAAGCTACATCCTCCACAAATCCAACTATATGACATTCTGGAAAAAGCAAAACTACAAAGACAGTAAAAAGATCAGTGATTGCCATGGGTAAGCAGGGAGGGAGGGATGAACAGGCAGAGCACAGAGGATTTCTAGCACAGTGAAACTATTCTGTATGAATAATAATGGTGTAAACATGCCATTACACATTTGACAAAACCCACAGATGTACAGCACCAACAGAGCACCCTGATGTGCACTGAGGACTTTGGGTGACAATGATGTGTCAATGCAATTCCATTAAGCGTAACAAAAGTACCACTCTGGTGGGGAGATGTTGCTAGTGGGGTAGGCTGTGTGGTGGGCAGTGGGGAGGGAGGCAGGGGAGTATATGGAAATCTCTGTGCTTTCTGCTCAACTTTGCTATGGACCTAAATATGGTCAAAAAATAATATTGCTTATTTAAAAAAACACCCTTCGAACTCACCATCCCATGGCACAGGAGGCTCCTCATCATCTGGCCCCTGCCTCTCCTCCTGTCTCTTATCTCATTGCCCCCTCCCGAGACAGGCCATATGCCAGCTCCCTGAACCCACCAGGCTGCTGTCACTGAGGAGGCTTTGCAAATGCTAGTCCCTCTGAACTGAGTGCTCCTCACCTTCCTATTAGAGCTGCCTCTGGAGCTTTCAAAACCCAAATCCCCTCTTTGAACACTTTTTTGAGCCATGAAAACTGAGTTAACGACTCCCTCTTGTGTGCACCCATGCACTGAATAAATATCACAGCTCTTATCATTGTTTTGTTACAGATCTATTTTAACAATGTCTGGGTTGCTTCAGAGTAGGTCTTATTTCTCACCACCAGACCTTGCATGATCCGGCTCCAGGCAATCTCTTAAGGCCCCATCACCTCTCTCCCTCTCCCTCCCTCCAGCCAGACTGGCCTTCCCACCATCCTGGAACACACACAGTGCTCCTCACTGCCACAGCCTTCCCAAAACCTCCTGCCCCTGCTGGAACCCACTCCCCAGAGAATTCACACTCGCCCTCCAGCCCAAACCTCACCTCTTAGAAAAACCCTCCCCGAATTCCCAGCCTAAAATAAATGTCCTGGTTATAAGTCCTCAAAATACTCCACACTTTTTCCCTCAAGGTATTTACAAAAATATGCCCAAATAATTATTTATGAAAGTATTTGGTTAATTTTTATGTTCTCCTTTAGGCTTTAAGCTCCTTGTCCTGGTTTTTTGGTTTGTTTGTTGCTTTTTGCATAGTTTTATTCATGGTTCCTGACCCAGTGTTTATTTCTTGAATAAATGAATTAATTTCTCAATACTCCAGGGCTAAGGTGGGTGTTTAGTAATTATTTGTGAAATGATTGTATTTCTTTTATCTCCAGGGTCTAGGACAGTCCCTGACACACGATTCGTCAGCAAATACAGCAAATACAGTATTTGTTGAATGAATGAATGAAAAGTTCAGAAGTCCTTGCACAAATGAACCGCTCTGTTCGCTCATGGTCAAAACTATTCAATCCCACATTCAGCGTTTCAGACTGAAGAGGTTGCTGCACGTGAAGACAAAAATAATACTTATGAGTATGATAACAATAGTTCTTTGAATTTGCAAATATTTTCAAGCATGCTATCTAACCTTACTCTTTCAGTAATGGTGTGTGTTGCGTAAACACCAACCCACTTCTAGAAGCGAGCAATGGGGTTGAGAGAGAGGACGTGGCCCGCCACATGTAATATGCTGAGCTGGTGACCAAGCATACATCAGGGCTGCCTGGCTCCCAGGCAGAGGCACAGGGTGGGGGCAAAAGCTGAGAGGCAGTCAGGACAGAGAGGTAAAAGAAGCCCCCCAGACTCCAGAGAACCAGAGCCAGATGGGAAGAGACAAAATGGACTCTGATTACAATCTAAGAAGGATTCTTCTGCTGAAAGAGAGTTGATTGGATTGTGCTGTGATGCCAGAGGCTGTCAGCAATCAAACATCCTCTGGCTACCTCTGAGCAGCTGGAATTGGAAAGACGGAGGCAGAGGCTGGACCGCAGCTGGGGGCCGTGCAGGGGGCCATGGGAGCCGCTCAGCTTCAGGCTACAGCTAAAGTGGCAGATGGCTACTTGTCCATTCCCAGCACTGCTAACGAGAAATGGTTGCCCCAAAGAACCCAGAGAAGGGGAGTACCCTACACTGTGCACAGAGGGCAGAGGAAAAAGGGAATACCCCTTACAGTTGCAGGGTGTGCAAATGATTTCAAAGCACTATAACTTACACTATCATGAGATCCTTCCCCAGACCCTACTGAAATCATTGTTATACCCCCATTTTGTAGATGCACACATCAAGGTTGATAGATAGGAAAATGTCTTGATCAAAGCTACAGGGCTTAAGTGGTAGAGCCAAGATTAGAATTCCAAGTCTGTCTGATCCTCTCTCTTTCTAAGTAGCTTGTAATTGTAATCTAAACCAAGAGTCTCCATCATAAAGTCAAAATCTCAAAATACTAAGAGGGCTTCAATTTTCCCTGGGAGATACTTATGGATCTGGACTCTTCTCGGACACCTATTATGTGCCGGTAGGTCCTCCCCGTGGCCATCACATATAACCTGTGTGCTTGAGATGATTATCCCGTGTTTGCTATGATGAAACTGAGTGAGAGTCTGAGAGGTGAAATCATTTTGCTGCAAGCGGCAGAGCCAGCGGTTAAAACCAGACCTAAATTCTTTAGATTTCACCCTGAGAAGCTGAGAAGCAAAGGCAATGCAGCAAGGTAGCTTCTTTACCTTCTCCCAAGCATTATGCTCTGCGATAAAACAGTGGTACCACTTCTGTCCAATCTGATTTACAATTTTATTGGTCTGCTATGTATAATATGGTTGCCTAAAATATGCAAAGAAAATCAGAGAATGTCAAAAGTGGTTAGAAAAGGGGCATTTAGAGAACAAATGAAGGAAGGTAAAAATAGGAGAAGACACTTCTTTCTCCACACCACCTCAGGAAAGAGAAGCACTGGCTGTGCTGGCAGGGTTGACTTACCCGCCCCCCGCCCCCAGGCACAGTGTCGAGGACCACAGTACTTTTAGGGGGCCAATGGAAAAGTTTTAATTTTTCTTAAAACCAGACGCAAAAAAAAAATGTATTTTTGGGTCAAAAATGTTGTAATATAAATATTAATATAGGTATCTTTATATGTACAAAATTGTAAAATATCTTAAATAATAATAATTTTATGACATTTTTATGGCGGAAGGGCCCACAAAGGCAAAGGTGCCTAGACTTGCAAAAGTCATGCAGTGAATCCCCGGGTGACGGCTTTGAGATTGTCACCTTGGCCATCGAGTGTGGAGCTAAAGCAAGCTAATGAGGATTCGTGAAGTTGGGGAAGAGTGTTTTCAGCTATGTTTTGATGAAGTCTTGCATGGAGTTGTCAAGAGTACAGCAGGTTCTGAGCATTATGGAGAGAGCTGAAAGTATGCTCCTGGGTGCAGCTGAGCATTTCTCCTGTAGCTACGCCAAGCAAAGAAGAGTAAAGTTACCTTTAGTGTTAACATTTTCTCCATCTCAAAAATTACATTTATTATGGATCCTTGAGACCACAGGGGACTGAAATTAATATTTAGTCTCTAGTTAAGAAGGTCTCATATCTAACCCAAATCCTGGCTATTTGGGTTACAGTCTTTAATTTTGCTTTTTAAAAATGTATTTCCTGGAATTGTTGTGAGGATTTCCTTGTAATAAGGTGATTCTGGAAGTTTGGGTACCTAAGGTTTTGGAGGGATGGTAGAGCATTTGAATGGTGATGAGAAGACAAAGACTGTAGGAACAATTCAATCATAAATGTTTGTGACCTGAGCAAGTCATTTTTCCTTTAGGTCTTAGTTTCCACTATCTGAAAAAGTAGAGTTATTGGCAAATGTAAAGTTGAAGATTCTTTTCATACTGAACACATGGAATATTACAGATGGACCTATCACAGACTCCCTTATAATAAGTCACTGTATAATAAAGAGCTATCACATCTGATGTTTAAGAAGCTTTCTTCTTATTTCCCAAAAAGTGAGGATATGCCTATTAGTTTCTGTACAGGCAGTATCATTACTCAGAATTTGCAGATAGAGAAAATAAAGGTCAGAGAGGTCAGGTAATAGACACGCTCACACACACAGGCACACACATGCACATTCACACCCACACACATACCCAAGGCCGCCAAGCAAATCAAGGGCAGTGCCAGGTTCAATCCCTGGGGACAGTGTGAGATGAGAGCATGACTACATCCCCTGCAAGAGTTGTCACATCAGAAATACCTCAGCCCTAGGGTTGCAAACTCTGCTTTGGGGCATGATAGCAGAATGAGAAATCCCATTTCGTTTCCAATCATTAGAATGAGAAAGGGGCCGACATCAAACTGGGGGCAATTGTCTTTACATCCCTGGGCACCACTTCTAATCACCAACTTGTAGACCACCAGCCTCTTGTGGCACCTAGATGGAGTGTGGAAATTATCATGTAATTTACGACAGGCAGCGCCTGAAAGTGACTTTCTCAACATCTGCTCTCTAGTAGTCCCAAGAGCAAAGAAGTGAAGGAAGCTCATGGGTTGCTGGAGAAATGCAATCTCCTCCAGTTGCATCCAACTGTTCAATAGCCTCCCTCCAAACTCCTCAAACAAATCTCTTTCCTCTGCTTCTCTAATCCTGCCATGTCTCTCCCCATCCTGGCTGTTGAAGTTCTATCTATCCTGCAAAACTTCCCTTCAAAAATCCCTCCTTTCTACAAAAGCCTGCCCAACTGAACTCACGTCTCACTATCCCTTTTTTGGGAAGTTGATCTGCATTACCTGTGAATGGGGGGAAGTTAGGCATGGCTTGAATGGCTTGAGTTTGACCAAAATATAATTACTCTATGAGTCAACCCTGGTTCGTTGGACCCTCGTGTCTCTCAGAGCCCTTTTCTCTGCGCAAAACAACGTATACCTTTGGCAAAAGATATTGCCTAATGCAAAGAGGATCAAACTTGTGTTTTGGATAACCCCATTCCAGTTCTCACTCCAGTTCTGCCCCTTCCTAATGCTGTGCTCTCGAGCAAGTCCCTTCAAACCTACAAGCCTCAGATTTCCCATCTGTAAAATGGGAAAAAAATGCTTAAAGCTTAATGGGCTGTTCTGAGGATTAAAGTTAGAAAAAATGATTGTAGTTGTGATAAGCAATGCAAGGAATTATTATTATCATTCCAATAGGACAATCGATGTGTCAAGGAAAGTAACAAATAAATCTGATATTTTCCCCTTTTTTCACTCAAGAAAGGCAAACACTGTCTTCAAGATTTATCTGTTGTATGCTGAGATAATGCTTTAGTCATTCTGCTATGGATGAAAAGATACTGTTAAGCATCTTCTACATACTCAGTTAGGTTCCAGCCATAGGGGAAGTACCATCAAAACAAGATACAAAGAATTAGTCCCTATGCCTTAACTTTGTGGAATCATACGGTTCTTAAAATCTGTGGTTGCCAGTCTGGAGTACGGGAAATCTACTGATCAGCAGCCAGGATGATATGGATGTCACTACAATGTCGTTAGTGATCACATTATTCCTTGAAGAGAGAATACAGGAACTTGGATCCTTCACTATCAGAAGCAGGGGCCAGGGTGGAGCCAAGAATTGCAGATCCAATTGTGACTTGCACACTCGGTGCTGGTATGAACCTGTATCAGTAGCCTTCCTTTCCTGAGTCTCAGTTTCCCCAAAAGTAGGAAAGGAGAGGTGCGATGACTATATCATGACTATAACAAGCAAGAATAACTCGATTAAGAAAAACCTGGCAGGAGTTAAGAAGTCAGACAAAGGAGGACATCAGCTTTTCTCAGAAGGAATAAACCAAGGAATAAGAGAACATGAATGCAAATCCATGGGCTTTGGTTGCTAAACGTAAAGTAGTAGAACATCAACGAAGTTTTTACTGACTCTTTGACACCCCTCCCCAGGGCGTGTGTGTAGCTGTCCAGCACTCAGAGATCTTTGGGTTATACACTCAGGGGTTTGAACCATCTTGGTTTCACTGCTTTGTGTATCTGCCAGGCATTTACCGAGGTTGTCTGGCTCCGTGCTAAGCACACTTCCTGGGAAAATGCCCAGGTGAGTGAAGAGAGACAATTAAACAGCTGATGAGAATGAAGGACAATGTGGAAATACAGAAAGAGTCCAGGAAATACAGGAGTATACCAGAGTGGGTGTCTAGCCCAGCTGGGAATCAGAGAGGGTCTCGTATTTGAAATGCTATATAATACGAAGATTTAGGGAAGAACAGAAGGTAGCCAAGCAAAACAAGAGTGGAAACTGCACCAGGCAAAGGAAAGGGCAAGTGTGCTGTGGATAGAGATGAGTATGAGATAATGCCTGTCCTTGTGGGGCTGCCAGTCTACTGGAGAGAGTGTGGAGCAAACAGGCTTTCCAATTTAGTGTTGAGCAGCTTGCTCAACAATGGAATGAGGTCCCGCTTTACTTTCGTGACTCCATGGTGAACAGGGCATGGTCCAAGGGTTACTGGAACTGAGCAGCCAACCTGATTTCAAGGCCTGGCTTTACTGATAACCCTCTGTGAGACCATGAACAAGTCCCTTCCCTTCTCTGCCCTCAGTCTCCCCATCTGTACAAAGAGGAGGTTGTATTATTAGATAATTGTGCGCATACCTTTCTACTCCGAAAATTCTGTGCTTTAGAATGACTTAGCATCTTTCAGGATTCCTTCTTTGCTTCTAATAGAAAAACACTTTTTTTTCCCTTCCACATTATTCCCCTTTATGTGGAATGGGTGACATTATTTATTTCTCATATCCTCAGGACTTAAATCCCTGAATTATTCTAAATCTTGCCCAGACCTGACACCACAAATAAATTCTCAATCCCAGGGGGATAGAGATAAATGGGGACTGCCACTCCTGTGACCTCTATCGGGGACTTGGCTCGAACACTCTACCCAAGGAAAATGGTGTACCCACTCAGGCTGGAGGGGGAAGGAGAGCATTTAAAAGGAAAGAAGACAGATACACAAAGCTGAGCATTTGTGAGAAGACAAAAGAGGCCGCTTCTCCCTGGATGCACCTCAAAGACCCTCAGCAGGTGATGTAATTTGGAGTCTTTGCTCCTCATTCTCAAAAGGAAACCTAAGCGGGAGGCAGTCAGGTACAGCAGGTGGCCCCCAGGCGTGGGGTCCTGTGGAGCTGAGCTGCACTTGGCTCTGCACCCATTAAATTCTGTGTCACCATTTCATTGTCTTAGAGACTCACATGGTTTCCTCAGCTGCAAAGTGAGGACACCATCACCTCCTCAAGGAGTTGCTGTCAGGATAAGGCAAAACAGTATATGTGGAAATACCTAGTACAGGTATGGGGCACAGAGAGTATTTAATAAAGAGTAGCCAAAGCGAAACCAGGATGGGGGCTCTGTAGAAAGCTAGTCAGTAGCTTTCAACTCACTGGTGCCAAATGCCTCACATGGGACAGTCCCCTGACTCTACAGAGAAAAGGAACAGTATCTAGTCTAATGCAAAGTATCTGGGCACTGGAGTGTAACGTTGGGTGAAATTTTAACTACATCCATCTCTAAGACCCTCCTAACCTCTCTGAACCTCAGGTTCCTCATCTATAAAAAATAGTACCTATTTAGGTTGTTTTGAAGACTTAAAAATATTGCATATCAAGTACTTAATATGACACCTGGCTCATGACATGTGCACAGTGCATGATGGCTAGCTAAGATTCATGATCTTGCTGGGTTTTGTTTGCTATCCCATGCTTGTTATCCTCCATTTGCTCTGCCCCATCTAAAACCATTTTCTGGCTGGGCGCGGTGGCTCATGCCTGTAATCCTAGCACTCTGGGGGTCCGAAGTGGAAGCGAGTGGAGCTGGTTTGAGCTCAGGAATTCGAGACCAGCCTGAGCAAGAGCAAGATCCCGTCTCTACTAAAAATAGAAAGAAATTAGCTGCACAGCTAAAAATGTATAGAAAAAATTAGCTGGGCATGGTGGTGCATGCCTGTAGTCCTAACTACTCAGGAGGCTGAGGCAGTAGGATTGCCTGAGCCCAGGAGTTTGCGGTTGCTGTGAGCTAAGCTGATGCCAGGGCAGTCTAACCCAGGCAACAGAGTGAGACTCTGTCTCAAAAAAATAAAAATTAAAAAAATAAAACCATTTTCTGTGGTACTGTTTGCCCCAGGAAAGGGCAAACTCCATGTGTCACCCGGGTTCTCTTGCCTTCTGCTTCCAGATGGGTTCTGTTAGGGAGAGGACCTAGTGCAAGATCAGCGGGTAGCAAAGAGAGACAGAGGCGAGAGTATTTATTATTCCCCCTCCATCCTTGTTGACTGTGGTCCCAACAGTGGACCGGGGTCCCCTAATACCAGTACCTGTAAAGGAGCTCCTCTTCCTGGCATCACTGTTCCCTCTCCTGGCTCCTTCAGGATGGCAGGAGCTTCCCCTTGTGATGAGAAGTCTGGTTCCATTTCTTGATGTTTGACTATTGGCAGCTTTTAAGTCTCACCCCTCCCTCCACCCCACTGCAGTGCTGCGTATCTGGGCAGGCTGATAAGAACACCCAGGCATTATGTCTTGCTCATCTCTGCTTCCTCCTTTTGGCCTTGGCTGCATATTCAAACCATGCAAGTCCCTGCCTATGTGAGGAAACTCTCACCCTTGCCCCATCCTTGGACCATGATGAAAACCCAGCCCAGTCTCTGCAGCTGGCTCTCCGGCCATTCTGGACATGCTTGGGAGGCCTGCTCTGCTCCCCAGTGACTTCAACAATGTGAGTAACAGAGCTCTGCATACCCTGTTGGTGTGTATGTAGCATTATCAGTCTCAATGCCTAAAGCAAATTTGGGGTAGGGATCCCTCAGCTTTTGCAGGGTGACCGAAACACCCTGATGCTGGCCCGTAATGCCTCATCTCCCCTCGTTGGTTCCCTTAACCCTGCCCGTGCCTTTCATGAAACTCTCTACTGTTACCTCTTGTGAGTATGTTTGGAAGGGAGACATCTGTTTCCTGCCAGGGCCCTGACCGATGGAACACCAAAGGTCCATGTGCACGTTCATTCATCAGGCATCTCTTAATCACTTACTTGTGCAAGTTGCTCTGTGTCTGAGGGGAACGTGTCCTGGAGGATAGCTTTATAGTAAGGGAAATAAAACAAACACTTTACTCACATTATCTTACGTCGTTCTTTTAACGGCCCTGCAAGTTGACATCATTAGTCCCATTCTATAAGTAAACCAGAGAGCAGAAGAAATGTGAAAATTGTTCAAGGTAACACAGCTCGTTCACGGCAGAATGGAGACAAGAATCTAGGACTGGCTCCACTCTAACCTCTCAACTCCTGTTTCTGTGGAAACACAGGCAGCAATGATTGCAACATGGGGGAGAACATGCATGAGACGCAAGCAGAGCGTGCTGTGACAGGTCAGCAGATAGAGGCCATTTTCAGCTACGGTGGAGGACCTAAGAGAATGCTGCATACACAGCAGGCCTGAGAGTATGGGTAGGATTCGAAGATACGGAGATGGGATGGAGTCGAAGGGAGACAGAGCTGCACAGAAGGGGGCTGGTAACAGTACTCAGAACATGAGGTAGAGACGTGGGATGGCACTAATACCTTGCATCATCGGCCATTGGTCCTTACTTAATACAGCCATGCCCCACCCACAGTCATGCACACACCTTTTCCCCCGGCCCGCTAGGACTGTGTAGTGCATACTGCTTCTTTATGGAATCTCAGTTTCCTCGTCTATAAAAGGTAGGCTGTTTTGTTTTGTATCCACCTGCTTAAACATGATTAAATCCCTGAGTAGCATGACACTTGGTACTGGATCCTAAGAGTTAACACTTTCTGACTCATGTTCACAGTAACTGACATCTCATCTTACCTACCCACCTCCACTAGCCTTTAAGCCACATGATAGAAGACGTAACCTATATATATGTTCCCTCTTTAAGTCTCCATAGTACCTACTACAGGGTAGGATTCAAATACATATTTTCAGAAGAGTAAATTAATGTGGTACAGCTTCCCTCTCTGATAACTTAGAAAATCAAAGACCAGGGCGATAGTGACTTGCCCAGGCAGATTACTAGCTCCCTCTCACCATCAACCCAACAAAGTCCCAGTCCTGGAACTCATCTCCCAGGACTGTTCTTCAGTCATTGGACCATGGTTTGCTAATCCCTGTTTGTCACCACAGACATACAGTTAAAACAAGAAATGGGCCAGGTGAGTCTTTCTTTCTGTGCGCAAAGAAAAATACGAGCCTTTGGAACTTGCCTGAATTCTCTGACAAGTTTAATCAAGTATGAAATAAAAGGCAGGCATGATTTACTTAGTTTTCCCAAACGCTGTTGATGAGGTACCTCGTGCAAGTCTACAGAGGAAGATAATTCAGGAATTGGGTTTAAAATGTGGCTGCAGAACAGGAGGCAGGTGAGGCTCAGGAAACAAAGGTCTGGCAGCTTCAAAAGGGGAAAGATGCCAGGTGAAAACCCCAAGAGAAGCATCCTGTGGTTACAGAAGTAGCTGGGCTTGAACTTGGGTTACAAAGTGTGCCAGGAGCCCTTAGCCTCCACTCTGCATCTTCAAGGACTCTATAAACAGGCACCATAGATTAAAAAAACAGGCCTCACTGTACTCTCCCCACTTCTGTCTCAGCACTGTGCCTATGTCAGTTAGCATGGGTCAGAGTTCAATAACAACTCCCAAATCCGAGGAGCTTAAACCATCATAGATTGTGTTTCACTCATGCCATATGTTCATCCCAAGTTGGTGGAGTCTCTCAGTGGTCCAGGTGGAGGGGCAGCCACCATCTGAAATGTTGCCAGACTCCATGCAAGAGGGGGAAATAAAGGGCTCTGGAGAGTCTCCCCTGACAGCTAAATGCTCTGGCCCATGAGTGGCATTTGCCACTTCCACTCATACTTGGTCACATGAGCAACCAACTAGAAACAGGCCAGGAGCTGCAACTTGAGCGTGCACCCATAAAGGAAAGGGATCAGAAATATTCTACAAAACACTACTGACAGCTTGGCCAACAGACCCCCCCGCCCCCCGGAAGAGCCTGCCATGTTCCGATGAGGTGAGGAGTATCTGAGCTCAGCGGAGGGTGGAGGCAGCTTGTATTCCACAGTGGGAAGCACTAAGCTAGGCGTCTGAAGGTATCTCAGGCAGGCCATTCCCTTTCCTGCTGTGTGCAGATGATGCTGTGAGTGCTTTCCCAGCTCTTTCCAAGTAGCAGATTCACCATGGCAGAATGTGACAAGCGAACATAGCATTCTGTTTGCTCTGTGCTCCTGACACATTACATAACGCTGTTATCCAAGGCCTCTGCTCATTTCCCCTTGTAAACTCCTTGAGGGCACAGGCCTTGTCTTACTCATCTTGCAAAACTGAGCACAGTTCTTTACATACTGGAGGCACTCACTGCATGTTTATTTAATAAGTACACAGATGAAGTTTTCCAAAACCGATGACTTCCAAGAGTCAAGCTAGCCAGTTCAGTAGCTGTCCCAATTAATACACACAATGACAACACCAACGATGTCAATGATCTGCTGACAATGCTAATGCTAAATAGTAAGAATGAAAAACACAATGCATGGAGCCCTTTCCAATTTACAGATTCTTTTTTTACCTCTGTTCTCTCTCTTTTGATGTTCTCATCAACCCCGTGTGGGAAGCAGACCAGAGATTGGCACCCTAATTTTACACAAGAGGGAAATGAGGTCCCAGGAAGTTATTGGGACTTTCTCCAAGGTCACACAGCTCGTCAAAGTAGAGCTGAGATAAAAATTTACATCTTTTTATTCCTTGATCATGATCTTTTCATAAGAATTCTCCCCCTCTCCCTAACTCCTCCCATAACAAAGGAACAAGCCCTTATTTTAATATGTGGACCCAACTCTGCTCTGCATCTTCACAATTACACTCCTGAGCCATGGCCCCCTGTAGCCCCACAGCCACCCACCTTGCCGCCCTGCTCCAGCAACTGCAGCTCTCTGGAAACACCTGCTCTCAACCACAAATAGCACCCACTCCATCTCCTTCTTCAGTGAGTTCCCTAATTAGCGAGGACGTCTTCAGAGCAGAACGGAGGCTGTCTTATGTGGACCCACTGCTTCCCCATTTTGTGCTGTTTTGTTGCAACGATAGTAAACACGAGCGAACTACGGCAACAACAAGGCATACTCCTGTGCAGGCTTCTCTCAGAGATGCCCTGCAGCAGCAAGGCCACCCACGTCACACATGACAAGGTCTATAGCGATTAAACAACAGAAAAGAGAGTATAGTGACAAGAGGAGGGCGTGAGCTATGAGAGACAGCCAGACCTGGGTTCTTAAGCTGGCTCTGCCACTTACCAGCTCTCTGACCACTAGGTAATCACTAAGACCTCTACCTCCCAAGTTCGATCCTCTTAGGGCCATGATAAAGATAAATGGGAGTGAAGCTCTTGTAGAAGGCCCTGCTCAAGATAAGCAGGGAACACAGAATGACTTCCTTCGTGTCTGCTTTCCCTGCAGATGGTAAGCTCCTAACACCTGCGGTGCTCTCTCTGTGTTCACAGCTGTCTCCCCAGAGTCTAACACAGTGCCTGGGCTACAGTTGATGCCTTATAAACTATTGGAATGGTTATGTGACTTGTTAGAGTTCAGAGAGATATTTAATCCATCTATAAAATCACCGAGGCTCTTACTTCTCTGACATACAGAACTTGGCTAAATCTCACCCGATGTCATTTTCAGCTTCAATTTGAATCCCAGAAATCTTGAGGAAGGAGGGACTTGAGGAAAGAGGTCAACTCTCCTCCAGCGGCAAGAGTTACCTCTGCAACGCCCTGTCTTATTTCCATACAGGTTCTGTACAAGATTCTCCTCCACGGTATGCAGTACGTACTCTTTTAACAAACAAATTCCATTTGTAGTTCCTCAGTTTCTTGCTTGTGAATGGAATACCAATCCTGGGTCCCATCCTGACCACAAGAAAAGAGGGGGTGAATAGAAAATGACTGTGTCGTAGCTAACGATCTGGAAGTGGGCAATGGCTTACGCATCCCTTAAGGATAATGGATTCACAAAGCTAGTGTAATGTTTGTGTAGCCACTCTCCATCAACCTTGAAAGAGTACAATAGCTAACAAGAGTATCTTTGACAGATCTAAAAGTCTTATCAAACAGGGGGCCCTGCATGCACACACGCACATTCTCAGTTGAATCTTATGTTCAATACAAACAAAAGAAGGCATCTGCTGAAACAAAACCAAAAAAGAACATTCAGGAAACACTGCTGTGGCATTGAGAACTAGGAAGGAAATTACCACACGTGTTTTCCATTACAGAACCTGTACCTCGTTCTAAAGTTTGAGGAAGAAACTAATCTCCCACGGTTGGGTAGGGTAAGCATAGGATTGTATATTCCCTCTCCCTTCGTAATTTTCCCAATGTGTGTAACAGATTAAGTTTTTCAATTCTCACGGACATAAGGGCACAAGGGGTGGGAGATAGTACCCTAATTCTATATTGAAGGGTAAGGTAAACAGCTCTCTTTTTTTCTACGCTATTCCATATAACCACTTTGGTTTCCAGGGGACCAGAATAACAATTGTCATGTGCTGTTTAGGAGAACTAATCTGAAAAACTCATATATAAAAATAACACACATTTTTAACATGTTGGTTTATAAATATAAAATCCCATTATCGCAAAGCCACAGTTGGCCAAGTCCCCACTGACAAAGGATTACCGTGCATTTAACACAGTAGGAAGAATAATCATCTGTAGGTTTAAGAAATGCCCTGAACCTTGATTGCAGGTGTCAGCACAGAACAGTTCTACTTGAACTTAGGTCAAGGAAAATGGGGCAGATTTATATATATTATCATTTACTCAAAGGAAACTAAAGTGTTGTTAATGAAGACAGAAAATCTTACAACACACCCAAGATAATACTTGCCAACAAAAGTACAGGCCAGCCTGGATTAATAAATTCTCTAAGTGTTTTTCCCTGCCATGGCTATTTGTTAAAACTGGAAGAGTACCATTCAAATAGTAAAGTTCTTCTACTTGTTGTTAATAATATTATTTTATTTTTCCAGGCACTAGCAATCCTGATTGTTCTTAGAACCTCTTGGGAAATAAGTCTCTGTGTAACGGGATTATAATGATTCATTGTATTTGTGCAGGGTTTTGTAGCTTAGAAAGCACTTTCTCATCCATTATTAATATTGTCATTATTAATAATAATAGCTACTATTTATCGTGTGCTTTTTAGAGGCCAGGCACTGTTTCGGCAAACAGTAAACACAGCATTTCTAATCTTTACAATAAGCCTGCGAGGAGGTTATGACACCCATTCCATTAATATATTGCAGAAAGCTGGGGCTCCTAGAGGTCAAATAACCTACGTAAGATCACGTAGCTCCCGCCTACGTGACCCCAAGATCCAGGCCATTTTTGCTATAACTATGACATTTCATGGGACCTTAAAATTATCTGTTTACCAGATAATTATCTGTGATCCCTTTAGACTAAACACTCTTTGAAGGCAGGAAATACATCCTATTCAGAGCTGTAATCTCACTGCTGAGCATAGTACCTGGAACACTATAGGAACTAAATAAATATTTGCTAAAAGAATAAATAAACCAACAAATAAGCAAGGGAATTCACATATCTCTTCCGAGGCAAGAAGATTACTTGGCATTTTCCCTGTTAACAAACAGGGCTGCAGAGGATCTAACAAGAGAAGTGACTTCCCCAAAGGCATGCAGCTGTTAAACACTAGAACCAGGGTCCCATCCTTATCCTCCTGGCTTCTGATCTAATTGGCCATCCACATCTGATCGTGCCTTATTGCAACAAAAACAAGCGCATCTGCAATGTCATGGCACGTGGGCTGACAAGTGATGAGCAGGAGCTAAGTCCAGGTATACTGTCCACCTGCCTCGACACCCCACCCTTCTACCAGCTCAGCATGGAAGCCCAAGCTTCCAACGATTTTGAGTATACATATGGAGGCTCCTACTTGCAGGTAGCTGAGGGTGAAGAGAGTGGTAGATGGAGAACTGACAACTCAGGCAGCCAAATTCAATTTGAGGGAATCTGGTTCAGTGCTTTCCATTAACAACACTCTAAGAAAAATATAATTCCCAGGACTAAAGAAGGAAAGGGGGAAAAAAAAATAAAACAACTTTTCATCGTGCCTAGTCAATGCAAAGCAAATCAATCACACTCTTTCTCCCTGGCCCAGCAATGCCTCGGTGAACATCAAAGGCAGGGGACCCTGAGCTGTGGCGTAGTCCCTGGGAGGTGGAGGGGGGGGACACTGGGAGAGAGAAGAATCAGGAAAAGAAATAGCTGACCCTAAAAGGTTATTTACATTCAGGTTACAGTTTAGAAAGCCACTTCACTTATATTCAGTCATTTAATACTCACAAAGACCTTTTAAAGTAGCTACTATCACAGTTCCTATTTTATACATGAGAAACTGGACTGGAGTAATCAAGTTATTTGGTTAACATCAGACATCTATAAGTGTCCAGGATTTGAACCCAGATCCCTTTAATTCCTGTAAGCCAAACTCCTAAATTTTACATTACTAAATGCCCCCAACGATCCTGAGGGGAGCCCACACTAACCCCAGGGGGATGTCCTGCACACACAATGGAATTTTCCATTCTAAGTCAAGCTTATCCCCACATACAAACTAAAAGGGCCTATATATATTTTAATATGATAACATCACTCCCTGCCTCGCCTCCCTCATCCAAGCAAAACTTGAACAAAAATAGCAATGCCTTAAATTCCCTTAGCGCTATTCCTGTAAAAGTGTCCTCTCACCTGCCGACAGCCAGTTGGGGAGCAATGTTTCCAAGGAATGTTTCCAAGGAAGTTAAAAATGTGAACTCAGGAGCCAGATATCGTGAATTTGAATCCCGGCTTCAGCCGTCATAGCAGTGTGACCTTGAGCCAGTCTCAGAACCTCCTTGTGCCTCAATTTCTTGATCTGTACAATCAGGATAGCAGGTGTACCTCATCTTCTAGGGCTGTTGTGAGGATTGATGAGATAATACCTGAAGCACTTAGACGGTGTCTGGAAGATGGGAAGCATTTCATAAGATGTTATTATTGCTAGATGCCAAAGCACTGATGGATCACCATCGGTGGATGCAAAATGGGACGCAAAATTTAGGAGGCCCCTGCAGAGTCACCCAGCATAATTTTCTTATTCTACAGAGGAGCAAACTGAGGCTCAGAGAGAAGAAGCCCCACCCCCACCTTTCACCCAGGCTCACTCAGAGAGCCAGCGACAGGTCTCCTGTGCCCAGACAGGGGTCTTCTGCTGCCTTTGCACATCTTTCTCAAAGCCTTGCATTCCCTTAGGGCTGTTCATCTAAAAAGAGCTTCCCTTCTCTCACTTGTGAGAGGTGGCAGGCTGGTCTTGGCTGAGTAAGGTTATCAGGGAATCCCTAATGCTACTTGGCAAAGTAGCTACTGATATCTGCAGTGTCTTGTTGAGCATCCTAAATCCAGAAACTGCAAGAGGCCAGACTGCAGTCCCCAGGGCCAGTGTGGGCCCATTAACATGCAGCCAATGCAATGACTTCAGGGCTGATTATGTCCTTGGTGGATTAGCCATGTGCCTGGCTCTTTCACTCTCTTTCAGATGCCCCTTGGCCATTTAATGGCTCGTTGACTCTTCCCCCAGAGGGCCAGGAGGGAAGGGGAGAGCCTGAGCTGCTCATCGGTCAAACACTAGTATTAGTTAGCAAGTCTTACCAAAGCTTCCAGTGTGACGGCTAGACCTGCAAACCTGGATCCCATCCCTACGGCCACTTGAGAGTTCGGGGGTGTTTCTATATCACTAACTAGGATCCTGAATTTGGAGGGTTCAAATCCTAGTGATGCCACTTATTAGCTCTGTGTATTTAGGCAACTCACTGAGCCTGTTTGTTTATCTGTAAACTCGAAAGAATAATAGAACCTACTTCAAAAGGCCGCAAGA
This sequence comes from Propithecus coquereli, assembly GCF_000956105.1. Classification (NCBI taxonomy): domain Eukaryota; kingdom Metazoa; phylum Chordata; class Mammalia; order Primates; family Indriidae; genus Propithecus; species Propithecus coquereli. The sequence continues at coordinate 6,679,057 of NW_012155173.1, read as the reverse complement.
ATCAAATGAGATGATACACACAAAACTACAGCACAATGCCCAGCCCATAGTAAGTGCTGAATATATGGTACTGAATTAATCGTATCTATTGTTAATACATAAATATTTTTTTAAAAAATATGTTCTGGCTAATATGTGCTCCAAATCCTCAAGTTTTGCAGTTCACTGCTTCTTCACTGCTAACCCCTAGTTGGTGTTGGCTATGTGGAGGAATCCTTTGCAGATTCATCAAGCAGGTTCTTGTTTGTAAGCACATTGGAACAAAGAGGGATAAAGCAAAAACTTGGCTTTAGAACCAGAATATTTCCAACTGATTCTCATGATTCTAAAACTGAACTTCTCCAAGACTCAGTTCCACACTGGGAGTGACAGTCTCCCTGATCTGCCACCTGAAAATAAGTGTGGGGAAAGGTGGTATATATATTGTCATTGCTGTCATTGGGATCATTATCATTATTACTAGTGAAGAACATATTCATAATCATCGAGTGCGATGTATGAGCCATGCATTTAAAATGTATCTAATTTTATGCACATACTGAAAAGTTAAGAGTTAGTTATGCCATTGGATGGCTTATAAAGAAACTGGTTAAAACATCATTTCTATAGCTTTTTGTGGTGCCCACCTGCTCAAACTCCATAAGTCTTGCTTGTGCTCCCTTAGCTGCTAATATGATTTTTAACATTTTATTATTTGTTGTTTGAGCACATGTGCGCTGCTCAAACCAAGGAAAGGGCTATCTCTGTTTCAGCATCCCCCGTACCTCACATGGTGCCTTGTATTTAATAGATACCAATAAGCGATTATCCATTGCAGAGAAGAACTTTCAGGTCAAACTAAGGGATGCAGCCCAGTGAAAGGCGCTCTCATAATGCTGGGAGCATCTGTGTGGAAAGGCTTCTTCTAAAGGAGAAATGTGATTACAGAGAAGCTGAGATTATCAAGAGACTGTAGAAGGAATCCAGGTGGGAAATCAGACAGCAAACCAGAACACATTCCTGCCTTCATAATGAGGGAGAAAGGAAATTAATGATGACTGGAAGGTGGCAAAGATCCTGAACTCATCTTTGATAATCTGTCTTTTGCCAGAAAAAGGAAGAAAAAAAAAAAAAAAAAAGAAAGAAGAAATGTGGACAATTAGGAAGTAATTAAGATCTCACAGAAGCATCTATGACAGAAAGCAGTTAAGGGAATATGTAGCAATTTGGGGAAAAACACAAATCAGCAGGTTGGACAGCATGTATCCTAAAGTGTTCCAGGGAAGAGCTCATAGTTACTGAAGCACTTAACAATTACTTCTGAAAAGTCACAGAGGAACAGCAGCAGAACACACACTTAAATTTTTTAAAACATCAAATGTCGTATTGATCTTTTAGACAGAAAGGAAAAAATACATCAAATAGGAGCTTTAAGAACTAAAAGGGTTGGGCGCGGTGGCTCATGCCTGTAATCTTAGCACTCTGGGAGGCTGAGGTGGGACGATCGCCTGAGCTCAAGAGTTCAAGACCAGCCTGAGCAAGAGTGAGACCCCGTCTCTACTGAAAATAGAAAAATTAGCTAGGTGTGGTGGTGTGCACCTGTAGTCCCAGCTACCCAGCAGGCTGAGGCAGGAGGATCGCTTGAGCCCAGGAGTTTGAGGTTGCAGTGAGCTATGATAATGCCACTGCATTCTAGCCCAGGTGACAGAGTGAGACTCTGTCTCAAACAAAAAAACAAAACTAAAAGAGGGAGAAATATTTCCAACTGGTATGTGACAGGCATGTTCAGATACAGCATCCCATTCAATCATCCACTTGTAGGCCAGGCCTGGATTTGCTCCATTTTCCAGACTAGGAAGCTGGTCTCAGGATAGCGAGACAAATCGTCCAAGACAGCCACTAATCATTGCCCAAGCTGGGATTCAAACCCAGTCTCTGCCTCATGCTGGCACAGCCCATGTCTTACCATTTTTACTGCTCTTCCACAACAAGGATTAACAAATTGGACACAACCCAGGAAAACAAAAGAATTATGAGGCTGCATAAGGCCGGGGTTATAAAAAACAAAAACAAAAAAGCACAGATCACAGCCTGCAAACATGATAGCTTTTCAATAGAATTACAAAGACAGTGGATGAAAAGATCACAAGATGACTTAATCTGGACCACAATAACTCAAAAACGTTTCTGGCAAAATTAATTCAAATGGACTGGGAGAGGCTGCATAGCTGCAAGGCTTGAAAATGAACTCAAAGGCAGTAAACAAAGAATAATGGTGGAAATAATTCAAACACAAAAGAAGGCACAAAGTCTGGTAGAGCTCAAAACCCCTCACAATGTCATTTTATTAATTCTTCTGGAAAACTTGCAATGCAGCAGGACTGGAAGAAGTTATGGGGCAAAGTAGAATCTTGTTGAGTGAAGTCCCTTTTTAAGGCCTGGGGTTAACAGAAGTAAGGTACAGTTGAGGGCTGATTTCTCACTATGAATTAAAGGTAAAGAGGACTTGTAGGCATTGCAGAGAGGAGGAAGGAGTCAGACTGGACAGAAGCCCGACCATCTGGACAAACCAAATGCCATCAAGCCAGAATTGAAGAAGCATAATGTCAGGTCCTGCAGGGCCTCCATGGTCCCCACTCTGCCCCTTCCAGTTTACTCAGCCAGCAAGCCCATTTTTAGAACCAATCCTTCCTCCTCTGGATCTCCTTAATGCCATGTCCTTACCTAAATCACATTTCAAGATCTGGGGTTCACTCTGATAACACTAGACCAAGTTCTCTCCCACCCCAGTTGAATTGATGCAACAAACATCCCCATACACAATTATGTACCATGCACTGTGTCAGGTCCTAAGGACAGAGAGATGGACAAGGTGGGAGTCCTTGGCTTGCCCTCTCGTGCTCAATCTGGAGGAGGATGTCCAGGCCAGAGTTCGCACAGTATATTCATTTGACCTTGCTTGAATTTAAGTTTGGAAGATCATCTTCCTTTGTAAAGGTTTAGGTATACTGTCCAAGAGTCACAAAGTTAGCAAATAACCACAGCTTGCATTCAAAACTGTGTCTCTCTACTATAAAACCCATGTTTTCTTCACTCAGCTACACAAGATCATCAAAACATTCCACAACTGATGTCTGTACCACCAGTTCACAGCCATAGGTCAAGGACAATGATAACTTTCATGAGTGAGCTTCTATTGTGTGCCAGGCATTTTGTTCAACACAAGACCTCATGCAACTTTCATAAATCCTATTAAAGAGTCATCATTAATTCTGTATTGCACATGCAGAAATGGAGGCTCAAGGAGACAGAAGGTTATACACAGCTTGTAAGTAGAGAAGCAAGAGATTCAAGCTCAAGTCTGTCCACCCTACCGACTTTAGGAAGCCCACCATGTAGTGACGATGTTATTAGCTTCCTATTGCTGCTGTAACAAGTTACCACACATTCAGTGGCATAAAACAATGCAAGTGTATTATTACCTTATATTTCTGGCAGTCAGAAGACCAAAACAGGTTTTTTTTGTTTTTTTTTTTTTATTTTTATTTCAGCAAATTATGGGTGTACATACGTTTAGGTTACGTGTGTTGCCCTTGGTTCCCCCCCCCACCGAAGTCCGTGCTTCAAATATGTCCATCCTTCGGGTAGTGCGCATTGCACTCCTTGTGTATACAAATACTAGGCCAAAATCAAGGTGTCAGCAGGGCTGCATTCCTTTCTGTAGGCTCTAGGGGAGAATCCATTTCCTTGTCTTTTCCAGTTCCTAGAGTTTAATTCCTTGGTTCCTGGCACCTCCCTCCCACTTTAAAGCCCACAGAACAGCATCTTCAAGCATCTCTGTGTCTCTATCTTCACACCTCCTTCTCCAAGTCTAATGCCACTACCTGACTCTTCGAAGGATCCTTGTAATTACATTGGGCCCAGCTGGCTAAGCCAGGATAATCTCTTCACATCAAAATTCTTAACTTAATCACATCTGCAAAGTCTCTTTTGCCATATGCCACAGAATATTCACAGATTAGTGGATTAGGACGTGGACATCTTCCAGAGGCCATTGTTCAGCCTACCACAGGATGGCAGAAGCATACTTAACTATAGTAAAAACCACAAACTGCTAAGTCCACTTTCCTAAAGAAGACACTGAGGTTCCTAGAGGTAAAGTGAGTGTCTTAGGACATGTGTGTAAGTGGCAAAGGGGGAATCTAAACCCAAATCTGTACACCGTCAAAGTCCATTTACTCCCTTACCACAGCACACAGCCTCCAGGACACTGTCAGAGACAAATAAGTCATCTGGCACATTCGAATGGACAAGGAGCCAGATCAAAATCAATAATCTTCAGGGATGGTTTCAGGCCTGACTTGGTGATTCTCCGAGTTGATGGGAAATGGTTGCAGATGATCTTCTGCTTTGCATCTTTTGAAATACCAAGAAATCCATATTGGGGGGTTAACTGAATGTAGATGAGGGGGCTTAAAGGTAAAATTTCTCCTTCTCAGCAACCAGACATAGTAGGGGGCAAACAAACCAACCAACCTGGACTAAGTCCCAGACCCTCTGACTCTAGTCATAACCAGGTTATGTCATGTCTCTGGGATCAGTTTCTGCACTTGAAAACAGGGGCTGTGATGTCTTCTTGGGAAGAGCGAGATAACGTCTGTGTGGCACCCAGCATTGCATCCGGTACATAGTAGGAGCTCAATAAATGGTGGTCATTTTTATTTTCTCTTCTCTGTCTTGATTCAGATTCAAGACTAAGAAACAAAGACCCTGGACTCCTTTTGAAGACAGACCACGAGCTGTGCAACTAGTCTTTAAAAAAAAAAAAGAAAGAAACCAACCACTCCCTCCTCTTGTTTGTGCTCAAGACTCAGCTGAAGCCTTCAAGACAGGAGGCAGACAAAGGAAAGAAAGCAGGTGGCTGAAGGGAAAACTCAGCGGTCAGTCAGACCAAGGGAGGACAAGGAAAGTGCATTATTCAGGGAGTTTGGGGTGGGCCTCTGCTAGGAAGGGGCAAGGAAGTGGGAGAGGTCTTTTGAACTCCTCGGGACTTGGCTGATATCCGAGGAAGGACAGAAGCCACAGCCCCTATTAGTCAGCTGTTTGCCATCCCTAGGTGACCCACTGGGATCTTCTCAGGAAACCCAAGGCTCTGAACAGGGCAGGAGGTTAATCAACCACCCCACACTCCCATTCTGTAAAGCCTTTTCTAAAACCCTGTTTTGGCAGCCACGGAAGCACTGAATTGCAGGAAATCAGGCACAGGAGGCCCTTCAGGCAGGACCCACATCACCTGGAAACAGAATCGCTAATGGCTTGCAGAGGGTGGTTTGAAGGGTGATGGACAGCATCCCAAACACACAAAAGACCCACACCTTTGTTGCCACATCTAAAATTCCACCTTGATGCTGTCTCTGAGAGTAAATTGGCCTAGTGTTTTTGAAGGGCAATTCAACAATTTCTATACAAATTGAAAATGCCCATATTTTTTGACCTAGTAATACTATTCCTGGGTATCTAACCTGCAGAAATAAATAAGGCAAAAAGTTATGTATATACAAAAAATGCTTTTAATCATGAAAGATTAGAAACAACATAAATGTTCATCAATGGGAGTATATCAATATGATATAAATTATAGTAATCAATACTACAGAATAAGGGCATTAAAAATAATGAGGTGGATCCAAATGTTCTTCTTTTGAAAGATTTGCAATCATTTTTAAATAAAAAACATACACATACAAGTTTCAGGATAATAGAGCAATGATCCCATATATGGGGGGAAAAAGACAGATGCATATTTGGGTTCATCCATTCGTGTGGCTATAAGTAAATGAAACAAAACTGGGAAACAAAACACACCAAACAGTTGACAGAACCAATCTCTGAGTAGGGAGGTGAGGTGGCAGATGCTGCAGAGGACTGCCACTTTTTGCCTCATGTGATTTTGCTGTGTGTGCATTTTTTATAAAAAGAGTGGCTGTATATATCATTTATATGATTTTGAAAAGTACACATTAAACAATGAAGTTCATTTCCACAGATAATTAGAGCAAGAAGAGGTTTGGCAGGTGGGTTCAGGTCCTCATTTCCCAGATGGGAGAGCAGGCAAAGACAGAAGGAGAGACCTGTCCCAGGTAAAGAGTAGGTTCAGAGAGTTGACTTAGGGCTCCTGACACCTAGTCGAGAGCTGTCTCCACCATCTTCAAAGTCAGGATCTTTGGGTATCCATGCTATCAAGGCAAATTTCCACTGGCTAGCAGGGGAGCTGTATACCTTGTTACACAGCACCTGGGGGTGATGTGCCGTAGGGGTCTGGGTCAGGATGCTCTCTCTGCCCTTGACTGGCCTGTGGCCTCAGCCAAGTCACTTTTCCCCACTGAGGCTTTGATTTCCTATTTGCAATGTGAAGACACCACCTTTCTCATGGAGATGTCATGGACTCCAAATATTAATTCCCTTTCCTCCTTTTCAAGAAATACTCATCCCCTGCCCCCTTTTGTAAGAGGGATGTCACTCTTAGAAAAAAGTTGAGAGAGAACCAGACTGAGTATGTCTCAAAACTAGGGGTTCAAATTTCTACTCTTGTTTTCAACTCACCTGGTAGCATTTAACAAACTCTGAAAAAATTCTCCACATTTTAACCTCCCCAAATCCTCTGAATGTCTTTGTGCACTTCCTACTTCTCAGGAGGAAAAGTAAATACGTCTTTGAGTCAAACTGCTGACATCAGGATTAAAGAGTGTGACGTGCTTCCATGTCACTAGAGTTTAGAGCCAGGGGTCAGCAGAGAAAGAGGGATGTGAGGCTCAATGCCCTTTGGAGGAGAAAGAGGGACCCGGTGTTCATCTCAGCTAGTGAGGAGATTCACTCAACTGCCTCCCACCGACCCGGGGAGAGCTGGCCCCAAGTTCACGGTGAGGAGGCAGCCCTGACAAGGTGAGGAGATGGTGATTGGCTGGTTCCAAAAATAGCTCTTCAACCAGCCTGCCTCAGGATGATGGGAATCCCACCATTAATCCTTCCAGTTAAGCCTTTGAAGGCCTTGGTTAGCATGCAAATGTTTCTCTTGGGAGGAATAATAAAATGTAATTCCAGTAAACAAACATTTATTGACAGTTGCTTCAAACCAGGCACTTGTGAGGCCTCGTAGGGTGTGTAGAGATGAATAAGATATTTTCCTGCCCGCCAGGAGCTTGCAGCTCATCAGGAACAGTAAGATGTATGCCAAATAACTTAAAACAAGGAGGGGACGGTCAAAAATAAGATAAAATAAAAAGAAAGCTCCCTAATTGTTCTCTCCTCTGTATATTTTATCCAAGCGAGACTACAGTACTTATCACCTTGGGGGCTTCCACTGAAATGGCTAAAAATGTTGTATCTCATTTGGAATATAATAGATAGACATGGATGTTTTCTGAGTGAAGGGGAGGGAGTAGCAAGATTTTTTAAAAATGTTTTACAAAGATGAATCTGATGATTCTGTGGAAGATGGATAAGAAGGAACAAGGCTAGAGGCCAGAGGAAAAGAAGAGAAGCTAATGTGGAAGGCATTAGCAGGCAAGAAACAAGAGGATGTGAGAGAATGTGGCAGGAGAAGGCGGGCCCTGGAAAAGATGAACGGATCCATTTGTGTCTGTATTCAGTGGTACTTACTATGGGCAAGGCACCAAGCTGGAACCTCAAAATCCAATAGAAGGGCTCTACCCTCCTTGAGCTGAGAGCTGAGCGTAGGGGTCCCATAGTAATGTTGCATCACAACAATAAATGTGTAAGTCAAAAAGCATGATAAGTGCTCTGGAGAAAAAGATCACAGGATGCCATGAAAGAACAATGTGACCTGCTCTGGTCAGCCGTAGGAACACCAGGGACGTCTTCCTTGAGGGGGTGATATTTGATCTGATCTAAAGGAGGAGTAAGAATGAACTAGGCAAATGTGATACCACTTCCTCCCACTAGGATGGCTCTAATCAAAAAGACAGACAATCGCAAGTGTTGGTAAGGATGTGGAGCAATTGGAAAGTTCACACCTTGTAGGTGGGATGTTGAAATGGTGCAGTTGCTTTGCAAAACCATTTGGGGCCTTGCATAGTGGCTGACACGGTAACCCCAACAGGTTGGGAGGCCAAAGTAGGAGGATTGCTTGAGGCCAGGAGTTGGAGACCAGCCCAGGCAACACAGTGAGACCCTGTTTCTACAAAAAATAAAAAAACAAAAAGCCAGGCTCAAAAGCATGCACCTGTGGTCCCAGCTACTCAGGAGGCTGAGGCAGGAGGATCACTTGAGCCCAGGAGTTCAAGGTTGTAGTAAGCTACAAGTTGTATGATCACTGTACTCTAGACTGGGAAACAGAGTGAGACCCTGTCTCTTACAAAAA
>NW_012155173.1:6629813-6670369 GCF_000956105.1 Propithecus coquereli | reverse complement strand
ACACGGATGAACTTTGAAAACTTTTCTAGGTAAAAGAAGGTCACCAAAGACCACATATTGTATGATCCATTGATATGAAATGTCCAGCACAGGCCAATTTAAAGAGACAGAAAGTAGATTAGTGGTTGTGGGAAGGCGAAAAGCAGGTGACCGCTAACAGTTACGGGGTTTCTTTTGGGGTGATGAAATAATGTGGAAGCAGAAAGTAATGACAAGTGTACAAGTTTATAATCATTCTAAAAACCACCAAATTGTATACCTTCTTTAAAGAGGTAGGTTTTATGGCATGTCAGTTATATCTCAATAAAAATATAAGTTTTAAAAAAAGGAATGAATTAGGTAAAGAGGGTAAAAATGAGAACAGTGTTCTGGTCAGAGGAAAGAGAATGTGTACGTGACCAGGGGAGGGGAGGAGTGGTTCACAGGGAGAGCTGAGGGCAAGGTCAGTGTGGCTGGAGTGCTGGGACCCAGGGACAATGACATCATGCTAGGCTAGATATGTAGGCAGGGGCAGATCATCGTACCCTTTAGGCTTGGTTTTATCCTCAGAATAATGGGATGTGGAGGAGAGTTTTATGCTGGGGAATAACGCAATTATATTCTTTGTCTGTACTGGACGGCGTGGCTCATAGCGAGTCAAGGAGGTTATGGAGGTGACCAGCTGCACGGGTCCAAGTCATAGAAGACGGCAGGTAGGTCAAGGGTGGGAAATGCGGGTGAGGTGCATGTACATGGAGGAAACAGACGATGCCTCTGACATTTGGGAGGGGCTGACAAAGAGGGTTCTGAGTTCACCAACCAGGAGGGACAGTAGGTTTAGGAAAACAGAACAAGTTTGACCTGTGGAGACATTTATTTAGTACCTACTATGTGCCAGGGACTGAACAAGGTATTTTATATCCATATTTTTTATGCCCACAACAAACTAATGAGATCAGTTTTTTTATCCTGGCTGTTTAGGGAGGGAAACTGAGGCTCGGTGGGACTAAGTAACTTGCCCAAATGACCAGGGATGGTAGGTGGCAGCATAGAAATTTAAATCCAGGTTTGTCTGATGCCAAAGTCCTCTACATCTTTGCTCTACACTAGGATGTAGGGATGGCAAGTGACTTCCAGCACCTGCCCAACTCAGGTCTATTAGGAGCGACTGCTTGGAGCACTGGGTTAAGACAAATTCTGAGCCTGAGCCCAAGTCCACGCCCAGGAAAATAGAGCACGATTGATTAGGACTGCATGCCCCGGACACAGGGGGACACAGTGGTGAGGAAAGTGTACCCTATGTGCCATGCCTGCTCTGTGAGTTCAAAGGAGGGAGATACAACACCTAGCCAAGGGGGTTAAAAATGTCTACCTGTGAACCATCCCCAAAACATTATCCTGAGCAAAGATGTCAAACACAAAAGAGTGAATACTATATCAAGGACGGCAAAACCTTTCTTGCAAGGGGCCAGGAAGTGAATATGTTAGGCTCTGAGGGCCAGACTATCCCTATAACAATACTTAGCTCTGCCAATTATAGAGTGAAAGCAGCCACAGACAATACGTAAACAAACGAGCATGGCTGTCTTCCAATAAAACTATTTATAAACACTGAAATTGGAATTTCATATAATTTTTATGTCACAAAATATTATTTTTCTTTTGATTTCCTTCCCAACCACTTAAAAATGGAAATACCAAGCTTTGTTCACAGGTCCTACAAAAAGAGGTAATGGGCAGTATTTGGCCCAAAGGCCATAGTTTGCTGACCCCTATTGTTGTAGGTATGCATTTATCAAGAGGTCAAAAAGGGACAAAACTAATTAATAGTTACAGCTATCAATCCAGTGGCTGCCTTTGAGCCCATGAAGACTGATTTGAAGGAATTGGCAGGGAACTTCCTGGGGTGATGGAAATGTTCTTAGTTACATGGATGTATACATTTGCCTAAACTCATTGAAACGTGTACTTAAGAGTTGTACATTTCATTGCGTGTAAATTTAACCTCAATTAAAAAGTGTTGCTTTGTAACACTGGTGGTGGGGAGGGGATGGCTGCCTGGAGGAGGCGTTGTTTGATGAGGCTTGAAAAATAAATTCGGCCTCGAAAGTGAAGAGGAAAATGTGGAAGGGGGAATAGGGATAAAATTCAATCAGGGCTCAGACACTAACGGACAATGGGGAAAAAAATTCTATTTGACAAGAAGTAATGTAAGTATACCCCCACCTGCATGCCTTATTGTCCAAAAGCTCCAGCTCAGAAATAATTGCCTTACACAATAATTTGGAGATGCAGTCTGGGAGCCGGGTGCAATTTGGGGAGATTTGTTACGCTCAGCTCCCTTCTATCAATTCCAGCGGCTCAGATGTTCCTGACCTGTTGCTTGGCATATTGTGAAAACGGCTTTTATTTACTGCACTTCCATTAAAAGATGAATTCCACGAACAGGGGCTTGAGGGCCAGAAAATCACCGTTTACATCTCCACTTATCTTCCGTCGGCAGCCAAAAACCTCATCTCCTCGCCTGGGATCTGGCTCCAGCAGCCAGTTGCAGCACTGCCTGAGAATACTGGCGGAGTCGCCCAAACGTGGGCAGTGGGTTTGAGCTGCTGGGCTGAGTGTCAGCGGCAGTCCTAGGAAGGTGAGCAGTAGCGTGGCCACATGGGACTGACTACACTGGGTTGCGGGAAAAGGGATGGGTGCACAGTCAGGTTTTACCCAGAAACCAAGGTGCCTTGGGAAGTCTGGGGATAGGAAGGGTGGCTGGTTAGAGGAAATACTGGAATAAGCTGGTGATTCAAAGACAAAAGTGAAACCCAAGATAACCTTCACCTGGGAGAATCACCGGTCCTTTTTCAGCATAACACATGTTTGAGCCTAACCAAGTCAGGAGGTCTCTGCTAAAATGTTGGTTTTGCTGCCAGATAAATGACTAGAGATGTAGTACTAGCCCCTTCCCACCTCTGTACCTTGTTCTCCCATATGTGAAAAGGGAGGAGGAGTCAAACTAATTACTCTATTTCAGCTCTAATGCTCTTTTAATCGAACTTTGGTTCTCCCACTAACTTGATGAGTAACTATGAGTGAGTCATTTCTTCTGGGCCATGGCCTCTACATCATTACACCAAGAGGGTTGAATGAGACCATTTCTAAAGGTGCTCTCAGATTTAGAGTTCTCTGCTCTTGCCTGATCAGAAGACCCAGAGCAGTTACCTCATTGGCTTTGTCAGATGGCACTTTGGGGTTATAGCTGAGGACACATCATTCTTCCTATCCCCACTTCAATTCCAAGCAGAGAGAACAGATGGACGGATGGGTGGACGGAGGGGTGGCAGGCGGGATGGAAGGATGAAAGATAGATTAATCAGTGATAGGATGAGTAGATGGATAAATGGATGAAGGGGAATTTGGGAATATGGGGGGAAAGAGAATGGGAAGAGGGACATCCATAAGCAATACCTCAATACCCACCCCCTTTCCTGTCCACAGTTCAGCCCCAGTAGACTGAGTACCCATCATGATAAACTCCACTATGTGTATATTCTCATAACTTTTGACACTTTCTGGAGCTTTAAGTTCAGGCGAAAGACCATAGCATTCCAGAGTAAGCACATGAATTATAAGCACACATCGTACCTGTTAATATGCTAACTATGAAAAGAACATAAGAGAATATGTGGTTCCTTCACCTACTGGGAAGTGTAACTCAGATTCAGGAAACCATGTAGTGGGTAAAATAATTTTTTAATAAAAAGTGTGTCTAGAGTATGCAGTCCAGACATTAGGCATTGAATAAAGAGTTTTAGGCAGAGGGAAATCTGTGTGAACAGGACGGTGTGGGGACAGGGGGGAGACCAAATGGAAAACGTTTTGCAGAGAAGAGCTTTGAAAAACAGGAAAGAGTCAGGGGTCAGTCAGGCAGGGGAGGAGTACAGAGGACAGTTGGGGTGGGGGGTGTGGGGACAAGACAGGGAATACTGACAACTGCTCCACCGAGACCAAGAAGTGCTGTGGTTGGTGGAGGTCTGTTCAGCTCCACCATGCACACACAAATCTCTAGCCCTCTGCCTGCCCTGGGAAAGACAGAGGGAAGCAGGAAAAGAGAAGGGAGAAAGGGAGGGAGAGCAAGAGAGAGAATGGAAGAAGTGGTGAAGAGGGAGAGACAGGGGAAAAAAGAGTGAAACGGAGCCAAAAGAACAGAGAAAGAAAGATTAGAAAATCCCATGCACTCAGGAGTTCTGATCCCTGATCAAAGGAGGACGAGGCTGTGGCTGAATTCCCTGTGGCAGCAGGGAATGCCCCGGGAGCTTTGGAGCCAGGCCCAACCGGGTGACAGTGGAGGTTGATAATGGATGAAGGGGACATGGTCCCTAGCCCAGAACGCCCAGTGCTTAGGCAGCGGGGACCCTGGAACCCTGTCTCTTTCTCCACTGCCAGCTCTAAGTTGCTAAGGTTACCTTCTCTCAACTGCCTAATTAGAGAAGCTGTCACTCTTTGACAAAGATCAGGAGGGAAGGAGAAAAAAATGAAAGCAGACATTTCATACTCGGACAAGGAGAAAATAATAAAGCCAGTCCCACAATCATAGAAACTCTGCCTGCAGTCAAAGAAGACTGTATCTTTCTCAGGACCACCCTCTGTTCCGAGCTTGGGGAGAGCTGGAAATGAGCAGCTATTCTCAGTTAACAGAGCTGCCGGCAGCCTCCAGGAGGTTAAATGGGGTAGAAGACAGGCGAGTCGGGAGGAAATGGATGTGCACCCATTCTGCTGCCAGGGTCTGGCGAGTCTCCGTGAGCCAGCAGCATGGTGCTCGCGGTGCTCTTCTTAGCCACCAGGGGCTAAACTAAGCTAATCTGCCTTTGCACTGCATTGGGACCCACCACTGTGGGGCCAGCATCACCGGGACCAGGATGGAGCATGAGCTGCCTTCAGACTGCACTGCTGGGGAACAGAGCTGAGAAAGAGGAGGGGAATGGGGTGAAGCTGGGAAGGGGCACGGACAGGAAGAGGGAGGTGGGCTCTGTGAGGTCACAGAGCTGCAAGATCCCAGATGAATGCCTCCTTTGCTGACAGTAGAGTGCATGCCACTCTGGGATGCCAGCTCAATTCCTCAGCCCCTTGGGGACCACTGGAACTTCCTATGAAAACCCACGTGTCCTCAGCACCCTCCCCTGCTCAGCAACCCCGATTTTCCTGCTCCTGCACCCACACACCTCATCTTGGCCTACTCAAAACTACTTTCTCCCTAGGAGAAGGAAGGGCAGCACTTTGTGTTGTGCAAGAAAGTCCATTTCTACTGATTCCATTACTCTCCACAAGAATGGGAGACGAAGAAGAGCACAGGCCAGGCATCGGGAAGCTTCGGCTTCAATCCTAACCCTGCCACCCACTCATTGTGTGACCCTGGGAGAGTCCCTTGACCTCTCTGGGCCTCATAGTCTATGTCCTATTGACCTCCTGGGGTAGGGTGTGGATTAAATGGGAGAAAAAAAAAATTCTCCTGCCTAAATATATGAGCAACACAGGGACTTGTATCTCTGTACTATTCAGAGATCTGTTCCCAGCCCATAGCAGAGGGCCTGGTATACAAAAGGTGCACAATAAAGGCTCACTGAACCAAATCAATACTTTACATATTATACTATATTCTCTATTTATTTCTTCCTTCAACAAACATCTTTTTTAGTGCATCATAAAGATGTGATTTCTGTCTTCACTGAGTTTCCAGTGAGTGAAAATAGAAAAGATAAACATCCGATAGAAACAAATATATAGTAACACCTGTGATTAATGCTACTGGTAACAGGGACTTTACTTAGCATGGGAAGACCAGCTCTAACCTGAGGAGTCAGAAAAGGCTTCTCTGATGGAGTGACATTACCTTAGCGTCTGAAAAATGAGCAGAAGTCAGTCAGGCAAAAAGGGGTAGAGGCGAGAACATCCCAGGCAAAAGAAACCGCCTGTGCAGAGGCTCAGAGGCAGAAGTGGATTTGTTTCGTTAGAGGAAAGACCAGCAGAGATGGAAAAGGAGAGGACCACAGGGAGAACGGCAGGGCGTGAGGCTGGAGATGTAAAGAGAGCTTGAGCCGGGAGGTCCACGCACACCCTAGCATCACTTCCCCAAGGCAGAGCCTCTTTCTCTCTGGAGGCAGATGCTGCATCCTGACTTCTGGTCATGGCCTGAGGCAGGTGCAGCAGGCCACAAGAAGGTCCTCACCTTCACAAGGCACACAAAGGTTGCGAGGTCCTGTCCACTTCTGTGATCACCCTCTCCTCTATACCAGGTCCTCATAGAGCCCTTGACTGCGACATTCTGTTCTACTGCAAAGGCCAGAGCAGAAAAGGGCCCTGGAGACCACAGAGCCCAGTGGTACTGAACTGTAGAGCTCAAGAACCACTTCAGTGGGGGAAAGGAAGAGAAGGCCTGCAGGGAAGGGCTTTGGGTCCCCTTGCCCCTGCCTCAGCCAGGGAAGTTCTACTTTCCTCTGGTGTTCACAGTGGGCTGTCCAAGATTCCATTTGAAGGAAGACTTTGAAGCCACCAAGAGGATTTTTCAAACCACTATCATTTTAGAGATGAGAAGGCCGAGGCCCCTGAGGAGCCCATGTCTTGCTTTTGCTACCCAGCAACCATTTAGTACCAAGCCCTAGATTCACCTCGCAAAATCTACCTCTCCCCCAAGCATGTGCAGCATAGAGGGAATGCCAATCCAGATGCCCTCCTCTCCTCTAGGGGAGAGTTACGTATCAAACCACACTGGCCAATCAGACTCTCCCAGGAACTCTGAATGCTGATGGGAGGAGGGGAGGAAAGGATGGACAGACCCATGGTGCCCCTTTATCCTGGGGGGACACCTCTGATGAGACTGGATACTGATTTCTGCTCTTAAGACCCCCAGAACTGCCCCTTCTGAACCTGCTTCTTCATCAATTCCAACCTTCAAGGGTCTATCCCAAATCTTTCCCATAAAGTTTATTTGCTTAAATAAACAGAGTTGGCTTCTGCTGCTTGCAACCCAACTGATATAACCTAGAATGCATGGATGGCTTGGTCAGGGTACTCAGAGAGCTGGAAGTGTAGCCAAGTGTAGAAATCGGAGCTCTTCAACCACAGCCTGTGGCTGCCTGGGCTGGTGACTATTTATAGATGCATGTTAGCCGGATCCTTAATCCCATGTATTCTGCCTTGTCTTCCCAGCTGTTTTCCCAAGTTTCATGGGAACTATAACCTCTCTATACCCTCCAAAAGAAATCACAGGCTCTCCTGTCCTTGGGGTACTTGCTCATAAATCTGGTATCCGTCACTTTTCATTGACTATAATTTACTGAATACACACACACACACAAAATCCCAAGTACAGATATTACACCAGAAGCTGGAACTCAAGCCAAACAAAAACAAGATAAATTCATAACTGATCCTAACTGTGCTACTCCAGTGGTATGTGTGTGCTTCTCTCTCCCACCCAAGCAAGGATTAAAAGAATCTTTTGCAATTTTCCCTGCTTCAGAAGACACCTGTGAATATCCTGTTTCTACATCACTCTTCCCTTTGCTCGCAATCCAAAGGCAAGTTAATCTTCCTATATGGAAAAGAGCAGCAAAGGGGCCAGCGATAGGGGGAAGAGGGCTTTTGGTTTTTCTTCTTTAAGCTCGTTGACTACGGGGCTGTTTCCAACAGTAACAGAAGTCACTCCCAAGGCACTTGAAGGAGAAGGGAACATACAAGCCTAATTGCATTATACTGCAGTTTGACCAAGCGATCACTAACTCTACTGCAGAGAAAGAAAATGAAAATGACAGAGACAAATTCCACTCATACATTCTCTTACTTAAACTCAGGATTCAGGCCACCAGCTGGAGGGCATAGGGAATACAGGGCAACACTCTTGGGTCATTAAGGAAATTATTTCTGTGCTCTGCAGCCTTTTGGGGGAGAGCAAGGGGGATAAGGGCACACTTTGTCTTACCTAGCCGCAGTCATTCGCCACTCTTCCTGGAGGTCTACTCTGCCTTCCTACATGGCGGCAGGAGGGAAGAGCACATTAAACTTCATCATCTATCCATTCATTCATTCGTTCATTCATTCATTCATTCAGTGCATACGTACTGCACACTAGTTGTGAACCAAACACTTTGAGAAGTGCTGGGTATATAGCGTTGAACAAAACAAACAAGGTCCCCGTCCTCAAAGAGTTTAGTCGAAAAGGGCCACAGACAATAAACCTTATAAACAGATACCCAAATACAATGTAGATAACTGAGGGACAAAAAAAAAAAAAGAAAAAAGAAAAGAACAGAGTATTGTAAGAAAAACTGTGGAGCAGGCAGGTGAGCCGTGGACTCTCACTAAGATCGAATGGCCAGGGAGGGCCTCCCCGGGGTCCCTGGAAAGCAAGAGAAACGCAACGTGACTGGAGACGGAGGGAGGCAAGACCTTGACAGCAGCGGCTCTCAACCCCAGTTATAATTTCAAATCCCCTAAACTACCTGGGTAGGTTAGAAACAAAAACAAAACAGAACAACAACAGTTAGGCCTGAGCCTCAGTTATTCTGATTTAATTGGCCTAGGGAGGGCCTAGGTCCTGATATATATTTTTTTAATTAGTAGATTTTTTTAGAGCAGTTTTGGGTTTACAGGAAAAGCAGCAGAAAGTATAGAGAATTCCCAGCAATCACCAACCCCATCCCCACCATTTCCTCTATTATTTACACCTTGCATTACTGTGGGACGTTTGTTACAATTGATGAGCCAATTTGCATACATCATTATTAACTAAAGTCCGTATTTTACATTAGGGCTCACTTTTGTAGTGTACATTCTATGTGTTTGGCAAATATAATAACGTGCTCGTCCTTACTGCATCATACAGAATAGCTTCACTGCCCTACAAATCCTCTGTCCTCATGAGCATAGTGGTGAGGAAAAAAAAAATAGAAAAAAATATTTAAAAAGAAAGAACCCTCTGTGTCTGCCTGCTCATCCTCCCTTCCCTCCCTCCCAACCCCTGGCAGCTGAGCTTTTTCTTGTCTCCACAGTTTTGCTTTTTCCAGAATGTCATATAGTTGAAATCATACGGTTTGTGGCCTTTTCAGATTGGTTTCTCTTACTTAGCAATATGCTTTTAAAGTTCCTCCATATCCTTTTGTCTCTTGGTAGCTCATTTATTTTTATAGGTGAAAAATGTACCATTGTCTCGATGTACCACAATGTGCTTATCCATTCACCTACTGATGGATACTTTGGTTGCCTCTAAGTTTTGACAATTATGAATAAAGCTGCGATCAACATCCACGTGCAGGTTTTTGTGTGGACGTAAGTTTTTAACTCATTTGGGTAAATACCAAAGAGTGCAGTTGCTGGATCGTATGGTAAGAGTGTGCCCAGACTTAGAAGAAACTGCTGAACTTCTCACCCCCAGTTGTACTGAGTTAATCAGTCTAAGGTAGATCTCAAGTCCTGGTATTTTTAAAACCTTCCCAAGTACAGTTGGCCTCTCCATATGCACAGGGTTTGTATCCTCAGGTTCAACCAACTACAGACGGAAACTTGCAGATAAGGAGGGTCAACTACACAAATTTTCCATGTGGAACCTGTGGATACCGCGGGGACAACTGTATTATGCCATTTTACAAAAGGGACTTGAAAACCCTTGGATTTTGGCATCTGCAGGGTGGGGTGGGTCGCGGAGACAATCCTTCATGAGTACAGAAAGCTAAGGTTGAATGTCTCGTAGGCCTTGATTACGGACCATGCATTTCGTTACAAGCACAATGGGAAGTCATCATGAATTTAAGGAGCAAAGAGGCAGGATTTGATACACGTTTGTAAAGCCATCCTGGCAGCAAGTGGGAACAGACTGGGAAGAGCTGCGTGGGGATTAACAGCAAGAGAGAATCTGAGAGACCAATTAGGAGACTATTGAATTACAGGTCAAAGTTGATAGTGACCTGGACCAGGGTAGAGATGGAAAGAAATAGATAGATTCCCAAGGTATGTTGGGAGGAAAATCAATACACTTTGGCTATAGGTTAAATGTTGAAATGAGGGGAAACAAAGGGAGAAATCCAAGGATTACAAGAGATACTTCTAATCCTGTTCCAGAAGCAAATTAAATCTGCCCTACAGATCGGCACACAAGGTTACGAGCCTGTTTTCTTTTCTGTCATGCTCTTCTCCTTCTCTTTCTTGTTTTGTATTTTTTGTTTAGTTTGCTTTTTTTTTTTTTTGAAATAAGAGCTGCTCTTGACTCAATACCACTACTATACCCTTGAAACTTAACTGGGCATATGCCCTTAAGGTCAAACTCGATCTCCTCTGCCCACCTCAGAAGGCTACGTGATATTTTGGAGATATGTTAGCTTGGCTCAAATGGCTTTCACTGTCAGGTACAACCGAGAGTTGAAATTTTAGAAAGGATGCTCTCGTAAGAGAGTTTATCAGTCTTGTAACTTTTCTTCCAGAAACTCTCCAGCAGATGTTTCTAATGCCCCGAGGTAAAACGCTTTAAAAAAAGAGCTGGTGATGAATAGTGCAAGAGCAGCAGAGGAAGTTGAGAAAGAGCCCACCAGAGTCACAGAAAAAGAGCGTTGAATATTTAGCAAAACAGGAGAAAGACACCCAGGTCCCCTCTATCAGCTGCCCTCAAAGCCCGCCTCACACTGTAACTCAAAGTCATGGCCAAATTTGTGTGAGATGGACCAAGTGGTCACTGAGGCCTCTAAGGTCACTCAGGACATTTGGAATCAAGTCTCACAACAGGCGGTAGCCAAGGAGGCTACCTGTCAGCAGTGTGGAGGTCCCGACACGAGCAGGAAGCCAGAGCTGCACCCTGCAAGGCCTTGCCCACCTCAGTCGCGAGTCTCACTGCACTTCCCTGCTGCAAATACCACCTGGGACACGTGGGTCTGAGCAGAGGGAGCCAGCTCTGAGCTGTGGATGGGGCCGCGCTAGACGGCACGAGGCTTGGGCTGGTTTCTCTGGCCAGCGTAGGCAGACAGGAGTGACTTACGCTCTAGGATTCTAACGAGAACTCAAGACTGTGGGAGACAGACAGACAGAGACTGAGAGAATGACGTGGAGAGGCAGGGAGAAAGACAGACAGACAGACACACATACACACACACACACACAGACACAAAGGGAGGGAGAGAGGGGAAAGGAGACAGTATGAGCAAAGAGAAAGGGAGAGAAAAACACGAGAAGACAGAAAGTAAAGAGATCAAAGAGAAAGTAGGAATGGAGGGAAACGGAGGAAGAAAAGAGAAGAAGGAGGCAAAGGAGGTGGGAGGAGAAAAGAGAGAAAGGAGAGCTTCTTGCATTCCAGCCTCATGCCATCACTCACAGCAGGAGACTTTTCAGGAGTTCTGTCTCGAAAAAAACACTCATAAATCTTCCATAAAAAGCGATGGGCGCTCAAACCTGTGCATTCATGTCAGACAGCTCCATCTGCACCTGTCTGGCAGGGACTGAGAGCTCCTGAGGCCCCTCTCCCTAAGGCCCAGTTTCCGGAATGGGCAGGCTCTGGGGTGTGGGGAAGGAGGAGGAGACGGGAAGGAAAGCCCTGGCCAAGAAATGACCCATCAGAGCCTGGAATTCTTACCGGTAAGTGTGATTAATGGATTCATCTAAGACACCCTGGACTCTAAGAGGCACCGGACTTTGCAAATGAAAGCTTGGGATGCAATAGTTTTATTAGCAAACCTTGATGTGATTTAAAAATAAATTGCTTTGAACTTCCTTCTTCAAACTGGGTCTCTTTGGGGTTACTGGTTACATAGTCTTGCCACAAAAGTCAGTTCTTCCAATATGTATTGGCACCTATTCAATAACAGATCCTGTACCAGGCAGCAGGAGACAGAAAAGGCAAGACTCCTCCACCCCCTCGAGGATTTCCCAGGCAGTGCCGTCCAACAGCACTTTCGGGAATAGTGGACATGTTCTGTATCTATGCTGTCCAATAGAGTAGCCACTAGCCACATGTGGCTACTACTGACACATATGAATATTAAGTAAAATTAAAAATTTAGTTTCACAGTCACCCTAAACACACTTTGAGTGCACAATAGCTATATGTCGCTAGTGGCCACCATACTGGACTTATGCAGGTGGAGGATGACAGAGAGAGACATCAACATTTCAACATAAAGGAGGGGGCATAAGGGAGATACAAATAAAGTTTCCTGAATAAAGTTATTTAAAGCTGAATTGGGGAAGGAAGGCAAGAGGAAGAGGGAATAAGGAATGGAAGTTTTCCTGAAGAAAACAGCTTATAAAGGACAGACAGAATTGCACCAACGGAAATGCCAGAGAGCCAGGGCATCCCTGGCTTGAATGGAGTCACAGAAACGGGGAGGTACAGCTTATTCTCTGGGAGCAGTAAAAAGCCCAGTCTGGCTGAAGTGTAGATGGGGGGATTGAGAGGTGGGTTTGCTCCTTTTGCAGAGGACTGTCATGCTAGGGAATCTGCTGTTAATCCCGGCAGCAGCGGGGAGCCACTGAGGGTTCCAAGTGAGGGAGGAACAGCCTTTGGGAATGATTCTTCAGGCAACATATGAACTACCTACTTGAAGGAAGAAATTGGAGCGATAGTGCAAGGGACTAGGAGAGATACGGTGTAAGATGAAGAGGGTGGGGGGATGAGGAAGGAGTAGCTGCCATTGGGTTGCAAGGCAGAGGGCTGCACGGGAGCCTTATGCTGCCCATACTAAGAATGGCATCTAAAAGTCTAACTATCACTGTGGAAAGCAGCTCCCTGAAGTCATTTCCTGAGCCAATGTCTTTGCAAAGGAGACCTTTTCCACAACCACCTGTCAGGCCCTTAGCCTACACAGCAGGACCCCTTCCCCCAGTGCCAGCCCCACTGTGTGCCCTCATAAAGCCCCCAGGGCAGGGTCCCTGAGAATTGGATAGAGGCAAAGGAAGCAGAAAAAAAGGGGAAAGTGAGATGGAGAGAAGAGGTATTTTAAAAACATGTGCTGGGGACGTCAAAACAAATTCCCAGCCATTCCTGCTGGAGGAGATTTTATGGGGCGAGACGTCCCCAAAATGGGTTTTGAATTATACTCTGCACCTCATAAAGCATGGAGACTCTTGGCAGCCCGCTCACAGGCTCTGCCCTCTCATCACCTGCGCCACCCTCCGCGGCAGGTAGGCATGGCGGGAAACCCAGTGGAGGCGAGACGACACCAGGCTGGTATTCTGAGGTCTGTGCTCCAGCAGCCTCGGTCCCTCGACTGTAGGCGACATAGCAGCCTTCTCTGGGCCTGGGTCTCCCTCTGTGCAATTAGAGGGCTGGTCTGGACGATGGCCGGGGGGCCCTGAGAGTTCTAAATTTGGATAATCTGAAGAACCGGCATGTGGACAGGCAGAGTTCTGGGGAGCCTCTAAAAACCTGTGCATGTTCGTGGTGAGAGTGAAGAGGACTTGAAGGGGAATCCCTGCTCAGGTGTGCTCGTGGACTGAAAAAAAAAACTGATAATGCTAAATTATTTTCTAAAAATATTGAAAAACTACCTCTGAACAAAGAAATATGTGGCATATCCCTGGTGTTCAGGAAGTCAGTGTGATCTGGTAATTTAACGGCCGCTCTAACGTGCAACGCCACTTACTACGTGAACCACAGTTTTCTCATCTATAAAACAGGGACACTGTTGGGGCACCTCCCTTAGAAGGCCACCCCAAGGCACAAGGACACCAGTGGCAACTGCCATGGCGTCCTAGGAAGGGTTATGAACTCCAGGAGTCTGATGACTTGAGTTCCTGACTCATCTCTGGGATTCTATTTTCTCCTCTTTAAATCAGTTTGGGACAAAATTATGTCTAAAGCCTCAACCACTAAAATGGCTATGGCTCAATGCCTCTGTCAACCTGAAATGTATGTATTTCAGAAGCTTTCCACCACCTGCCAGATCAGCCTGTGCTTTATGTCATCTCTGTAGAACACCCCGGGGCTCGCCCACCAGGAACGCAAACCCTGGTGAGGTGGTGACTCTCCGGCACTCTAAGCACTTTGCCACCAGTTGAACTGCATTTTTACAGGAAGCCAGTTTGTTTTCCAAACCTATTTATGCTCATTGTGTTTCTTATCATTATACAGCTTAATGAAATCTTGGGCAAATTAAAAATTTATGAGCATCCAAAGAAAGTGGTTTCTATGAGGACTAAGTTGATTTTACTGTGAAAAAAAACAAAGAGAGTCACTTAAATAATGCTATTGAGTTAGGTCAGGTGCAACAACTATAAAAATTTAGATAGGAATCATAAAATTCTAGAAAAATTACTTGGCAAGTATCTTTAAGTCCTTAGTCCCCTTTAATGAAAGCAACATTGGAGATCGTATCCGGTGCATTGTAGCATGGTTTATGCAAGACAGATGGCATGGAACTCCAACCAGCTGACCCGAACTCAAAGACGAGGCCTTGGGCCTACATCCAACAACTGGCAAATGTAGGCCCACTTATGTATTTTAAGTTAAAGTGAAATGTTTAAAGTGCGTCTATTATTTTTTTATGATTCTCTGCTTTAATAGACTTTTTCTACTAACTGACCCATCTAAATGGCTTCAGAAACAAGGGTTTCTAGGACAAATAGCTCAGCTTAACCCAGGTAGCTCTCCCCCGAATAGCTGTCTCCCCACTCAAGGGAAAAGTTTCGGGAAGAAGAAGAGAAGAACTGCATTAGCAATCATGTCAAATGCTGTGCCAGAAAGAAAGAGATACCCGCCCCCGGCCGGTTGTGATAACTGTTCCCTTTCTAGCTCCTCCCTTGCTGAGTTCAGTGTCCTCTAGTTCTTCAGACAGAAGAATCGTCATATTCCATATTCTTCCCTTCTCTCTCCCTCTCTCACATACGCATATGTGTGAATATATGTGTGTGTATGAATGTATATATTATATATGGATATAAATATGTATGTGTACGTGTGTGTGTGTGTGTGTGTGTGTGTGTGTATATAAATCAAGCAAAGGACAGTAAAGAAGAAAACTTCTTGAGACCTGGAGGACATCTGGAGGTAGATTCTGGTGCCTGACCACGTTCAGGGTGGCTTTGTAAAGCTGCCTTAATAATAATTATAAGACGGCCAGTGAACTTCCTCCAATCATGCTACCTCCATAAAATATGGCAGGGACATTCACCATCTTCTTTCCAATATATTGGACATGGAGAATGGAGGCCGATGCTGTGGTTTAGGCATAGTGCATGCTTCTAAAATATTTTTTAAAGCTATAGAATCTTTCATTCAAATGAAATCAGAGCTCCAGTGTTAGAGACAGATCAGAGCACCTCTTTAGCAATTCATACTTCTGCCCCTGATCTATCATGGAGCCCAGTTTAAAAAAACAATGCTCTAATAAAAAGATAATTTCATCAACATCCTTGAGCTGCCCCAAACTTGCAGAGGGACCTTGGACAAGTCACTTCCCCTTTGTTGCTAACCCAAAGGTGGCTGTTCAGGCACGTATCTATTCCACATTCCACAAGCATCCTAGCAAACTGTTCATTGTGACCACCTTTGGGGAATGAGTTTGGGAGGAGGAAAGACTTTCACTTTGTTCTTCATAATATTCCTGAATTGCATGATTGTGTTACAACAAGCTTGTATTCTTTTCGTTAAGATTAAAAATTAAGGTAGAAAATTCAGTGAGCATGCACTCACTGCTGGAGTTAGGGTTATTAAAGAGAAATGATGTTTAACTTAGAAAGCTTACAGACTGGCAAGAGAGACTGACGACCACAACATTTCCGTGAAAATGCTGACGGCATTAAATATACAAAATGCTTGGGAAAGAACTTTTCTTGAGGGAGACAGGAAAGTCATCTTAGAAGCAGTGAAGGGACATTCAAGCCAGATCTTAAAAGATGGTAGTTACGAGGCAGGAAAGATATTTTAAATATATATAGTATATTAGAAGAAATATGACATTTAAGTGAGCAAAATTTGAATTTTCGAGGACTATCTTCATCTCCATGCTTGGGCTGATCAATGTTTCCCAAAGTACTGTATGAGAGATGAATTTAGATGGCATATGAGTGATTTTTCTTATTCCTTCAATAGTTATACACTTACTTTTACAGGTCCTCTTCCATTTACAGCAAGTTATTCTGCTGTTCCATTCATGACAGGGATACAAAGTTTCCTTTTACAAATAAGTGCAGCTAATCCCATTTACTATGTGACCTTGTGCAGCAGACTTGATCTCTCTGAATGGCCATTTCTTCATCTGTAATACAGGGTTCTAAAAATACTCATAGAAAGTAGTTTTATAAATCAAAAAGTGCAAATGCTATTATCCCAATAGACTGCGAGCTCCTTGCATTTCTGTGCCATCAGGGACCCAGCACAAGGTCCCTAGGATGGAAGAACCACTGAATAATGACTGAAGGGGCTTAGCTCCAGCCAAGGAGGCCATGATTTTTCAGGTGAACTGGTTTAGTCTATGGAATGTGAATAAAATCTATCTCTCGTGCTAACCCCAATTGATTGGTAGTGACTGATGAGGCATTGTATTGAGAAGGAATCTGAGGCTGCCATTAAGTGATTGATTAACAATGTCTATCACGAATACAGAAGTAGAAAGTGACAGTGTGACCACACATAGTTTCCATTCATCACTCGTTCATTCAACAAACATTTATTGAGTGCCTACTATAACAAGCACAGCCTTAGGCACCTGGGATCCCAAGAGCAAACCAGACTGGAACATTCTTCCTCTCTCATGGAACATCCTACGCAGCTCAGTCTTACCCACTTTCCTGAAAGAGAACTGTCTCTGATAATATCCACTTAATCTTGACTGAGGCCCAAAGAGGGACTGTCAGTTATCTGAGGTCACTCAGCAAGTCAATGGCAAAAATAGGACTGGAATCCAAGGCACTGCCTCCAAGCTCAGCACGGTTGTGCTGTGTGTACTTAACCAGGCTTGCAAAACCTGTTTGGTTTTTCCTCAGTTTGTAGCTGTCCTTTCTGAGCCACCAGCCCTCCCACCTGCTGTCCTTTTGGGGGAGGAGAGACCTTCTGTTCCCTGGCTGGAGGCAGAGAAGCAGGTGAATGAGGGCAACTCCCAAGAGGGCTCTGTGGTTTGGAGAGATGGTTTAAAGAGACCAGGAGAGAGAACATAAGGCTGGAGGTACAGGAGGGTCCCCAGGGGCAGACAGGTAATTGGTTACTTTGGGCAGTCAGCTTCTTCAGTCTCCCTCCCTGGGGGAGGCTGGAGAGAAAGTAATTGAAGAAGATTCCCTAAAGAATTAGTGTGGGACTGGGCTTGAAACCTCCAGTTACACCTGCGTTCAGAGCTGAGGATTTGCTCTTCAGAGGCGGCAGGAAGGAGGCAGAGGGAAGGAAAGGAGGAAGTCCAGCCCTATTCGGCTGTCGTGCCAGCCTCAGAAGATCCCAGAGGGAACCCTTCTCTGCCTCCTGGGCTCCTGCTCAGCTAGGGAGCTGAGAAGAACCTCAAGGATCACTTGGTTTAATCTCATCATAGCAGAGATGGGGAAAAGCCTGGGAAGGGAAGAGCCTTGACCACAGACACCCAGCAGAACTGGGACCAAAAGCCGGAACTCCTAGCTCTAGTCCTCTCTGCCATACTCTCCTGCCTCTGGGTTCCACGAGGTCTTGACCCACAGGACTTCCTTTGAGTTGTCTTGAACTCTCTTCAACTGCACAGGAGATGGGGGGAGGGGCTGGCACTGGGGATTAAGGTACAGGCCTATTTACTTTTGTTTACTTAACAAACACGTAGATGGAATTTACTGAGTACTAGGCACAGCTCTGCATCCTTTATAAACTTTAGCTCCTGGATTCCTCCTAATCTCCTAACAAGCAACAGAACAACACTATGAGGCAGGTTCCGTCTAAAGCAGTATTCACAAACCATCACCCCCATTCCTGCAGATTTTGCTAGGAAATCAGTACCTACCTACTATGTTGTGTGTCCTGAACTATACAGCTGAGGGAGCAAAACGATGAGTAAGACACACTCCCTACCTTCAAGGACCTGTCAGACAAAGGCTTTTGAAAATAAATGGGACAGAAAATTATGGTGTGGGGAGGATGTACAAGGGTGCTACTTTGGCCAAGGAAGACTTCTTAGAGGAGATAATATTTGAGTTTTGTGAGCAAGGGAGAAAATAATGGAAGATAAACTCAGAGAGGAAGGCAAATTATTCAGGATTTTATAGACCCTGAAAAGGAATTAGAATCTTATCCTAAGAGCAACGAGAAGTAACTGAAGGTTTTAAACAGGGGAGTGGCAAAATCAAATCTGATTTTTTTAAAAGATCACTCTGGCTACTGTATAGAGCAGGGGTTGGCAAACTTTTTCTGTAAAGGGCCAATTAATAAATATTTTAAGCTCTGCAGGCCGGATACTCTCTATTGCTAATATTTAACTCTGCAATTGTAGAGCGTCAGCAGCCACAGACAACACGTAAACAAATGAGTGTGGCTGTGTTCCAGTAAATCTTTATTTATGGACACTGACATCTGCATTTCATATAATTGTCACATGTCAAGGAATTATTATTCTTCTGATTCTTTTCAATTATTTAAAAGAAAAGTAAATAGGCTTATGGGCTGTACAAAAACAGGCCGTGGGCTGGATTTGGCCATGGGCTGTACACCATATGGTACAAAGAAAGGGCAGAAGACAGAAAGGCAGCAGGAGACCAGCTAGAAGGCTGATGTGAGAAAGGAGTGTGGCTTGGATGAAGGCGATGGCAGTGGAAATTATGAGAGGTGAATACTGAATGTCATTTTGGAGGTAAAACCGGCAGGATTGGCTAACTGGAGGGATGAGAGGGAAGGACAAGGATGAAAGGGGCTTCTTAGCTTGAGTGACCAAGTGAATAACAGTATGATTTCCTGAGATGGGGAGACGTGGATAGAGCATGTCTGGGGGCAAATCACACATCAGTAGTGCGAACCAGGACAGACGAGGGAGACAGGCAGGGTCCCTGTGGGTTTGCAAATTAGGTGATGTTGGTACAGCAGTGAGCATAGCTGCCTTCCAAATAAAATACAGGATGCTTAGGTCAATTTGAATTTCAGATAATCAGCAAGGCATTTTTTAGTACAAATATGTCCCAAATATTGCATGGTACATACTTATACTAAACAAGTTTTCATTATTTATCTGAAATCCAAGTTTAGCTGGGCATCCTGTATCTTTATTTGCTAAATATGGCAACTCTATCAAGGGGGTATAGGCATACAGAAAAACAAAAGGAAGATATCTAAGCCTGAAAGAAGGTAAGAACCGAGGTAAGTCTAGGAGTTGGACAAGTCCATCAGGCAGGGGAAATGCATTCTATTCAGAAAGAACAGCATTCCCATTCCGGGAATGTGGATTGGGCTCAGAAATGTGCATGCTGCCCCGGAAATGTGCAGGGCATCAGTGAGGCTAGAGCCCTAAGATAGACAAGGAACACCAAGAGGTGAGGGCTAAAGAGCTACACAGAGACCACTTCGCAGAGGTCCTCCAAGGACATGCCAAGGAGTCAGTACACTTGTTAAAGTACAGGTCCCAGGACCTCTCCCCAGGTGCTTCTGCAGGTCTGGCCTGGAGAACCTGGGCTCTAAAATGATTCTGATGAGTAGCTAACTTTAGGAAAGACTGGGGTAAATAATCTGGAAACTTTCCCGCCTACGAATCCCAGGAACCGAGGAAGTTACTGCAATCTCTGAAAGTCTTGAAAAGAGTAATGGAGGTAATCAGAGCAAAGGCAGGACAGAATCCGCGTGCAGCCTCCCGTGGGGAGTCCGAATGGAGCTCTGTCCATTTGAAGGGAAGTAGGAGGTCCCGAATGTTTGTCAAAAGACCAGCCCTGCTGCGTCTGGCACCTGGTTCTCACTGGGGCTGTCTCTCAGCTCCTAGACCAAACGTCTCCCTGTGCCTTTCCTCGACACCCCACCCCCTTCCCTCCTCCGCCCACAGCCACCACTGAAATGATTCCCCCAAATGCAACTATGACTGTGACTGGAAATCTCTTTACTGCTGATTCTGCTAATGGAAATGTTCCTTCCCTTTTCGGCTGCTTGCAAAGACACTCGTGACTTCCCTGGGTGCATGAGAGCAAGGCTTTGTCAGCCAGCAGCCACCAGAAGGGAGAGGATTCTGCCCTGCCTGCTCCCCCAACACCCACCTGCCTTAGACTCAGTCTCTAAGAGCTTTTCTGTCCAAACTGTCCTCAGACAACCCCGGAATCTCCTGCTTCCCCCAGCTCCAGGAGAATGAGCAGAGATCAATGGTCAATTTTATCCTTTTTGCCTTGCTAGGGAGGAGGGAGGGGAGGGAGGAAAAAGGAAAAAGCAGAACAGGCTGGAGTGGGAAGAGGGGGAGGGGAAAGGGAATTCACCTTCGTTATTTATTCATCTCTCCACCTCCTTCCAAAAAAAGGATCCAGGTGGCAAAGAGGCACAGAACCCAAACTGTGTGCCAGACGCCAGGCTAGGTGCTTTGCACACACTATCTCCATCGGATCACAAGGCTTAGTATATGGGGAAAAAAAATTGAGCACAGTGCCCAGCACTGACTAAAATTTGGTTGATGGAGGGCACTCCAAAAATAATTATCACAGCAACCCAGAGAAGTGACTATTATGTTTTCTTTCCTTTATTGATGGGCAAGCATAGGCTCAGAGACGTGGCATACAGAAGTCTAAAGTTAGCAATTAGTATATCCGGGATTCAATCTGAGGCTTTGGTCCTCCAACCTGGCACAGGTCCCACGCCAGCATGCTGTCTCCATCAAAGGACCTGGGCTAGAGCCTGGACTGCGCTTTGGATTAGCTGCAGGGCCTTGGACGATGTATTTCTCTTGCTAGGTAGATGAGGGAGTTGGGTTGGATCTCAAAGGCACTATTTTACCTAACTGTAATACTCTAGAAGTATAATTATTTATTTGGATTTTTACAGCATGCTTATTTTATACACAATATACATCCCATCTTCCAGGTAGGAACACAAACACAGCACAATGCTGCCAAGTAGCACTAGCTGGGCAAAATTCAACTTGGGGTTGAGCAGAGGGGTGACAAGAAAGTTCACCTGGCCAAACAGTGGCCACATCTCAGACAACAGACGCCCTGACCACCTCTAGAAAAAGAACATAGAGCTTATATAAATTCCTCATAGGGCCAGATCACAGGTCCCCCAGTATAACACCAGGCATAGCATAAGGTGGGAAATCCCTAAGAGTTGGGAGAGAAGGGAGAAGAGAAGAAGGGAAGACAGGGGAGGGAGGAAAAGAAGATGGAAGGAAGCCAAAAAGGCACAGAAATAGGTACTTGCTTATCTAGCAGGCCCAGGGATAACCAGGGGCCTCTAGGGAGTGTGAGAGAAGGCCTGGTACTCTTTCCTGACATAGCAGCAAGAAGCAAGGGAAGGGGCTGGGGAGATGATGAGTCAGCTCTTGGCAGCACTAAAAAAAGGTGCTCAGTCCCTTGAGCCTGTGAGCCTGTCACACCCCAAGTCCCCACATAAGAAACGTCTGTGACTTCTTGGTAATGAGAAGAGGAAGAGATAAGAAGTAAAATAGGTTGTAAGGAGACGAACATTCAAGAGCACCCCTTGTTCTGTGCAGCACGCAGGCAGAGAGATCAGAGGCTGCAAATGGGTTTGGATGGAGCTTAGTCGGTAATAGCTGTGTGATCTTGGGTATTGTCCTTAACCCCTCTGAGCCTCAGAGCTCACCTATAACAAGAGATGAACCACATTTGTCCCTCAGTAGTGAAAAAGCTGAAATGAGTTAACAGATGGACCAGCATGGCACCTGGGTAATAGTAAAGTGCTCAGTAAATGGTCGCTGTTTTCATTGCCTGCCCCATGCCAGGACGATAAGGTCAGTGACCTTACACCTCTGCAAGTCCAGCTCTTCCCACTCCCGGTTGCCCAGTTTCCCTTCCCCAAGATGGGAGGAAGATACACTGCAGTCATTAGATCTGGGATCTGGCTTGGTGACCTCAATTTCCACATCTTATATAGAAGCATTTTGTTTAGATGTCCTAAATTCTTTCCATTTCTGACATTGGGCAACCCCAGAACCATGGTGTATCATCACCCCAGAAGGTTCAATGCCTCTTTGTTTGCTACGACGCGAAGGTTCTAATCCTTTGTCTGGCTTCCAAGCTTCTCAAGATAAGGTCTTCCCCCAACTCAACACTCTTTCCTCTAAGCAAACTCTCTCATTACCAATCCTACAAACACCCCAAAATAATTAAGAGATGGGTGAAGGCAGAGGAGAGGGCTATGGGAGCTCAGAGGAGGGAAGGCTCTGTGGGAGAGGTGACGTTTGCACTCAACCTTAACGGATCAGCGGCATTTCAGCCCCTCTTCGGTTTTGCCCACTGTGGATTCTGGAACGAGACTTGGCAAATTCGGGGTTCCAGTTCTCTAAGATCTCTTGAACACCTATGATGTGTCAAGAACAGGTGAGTCACCGCAGCCCCCCAGAGGAAGAAGGTGCATTCGCTGCTCGTGGGGTGCAGAGACAAGCAGCCCGAGGGACACGAGGGGACACACAGTGTTTAAGTTTTGCTTCACTCTGCTCCAAACCGCCAGCACCTCTCTCCAAAACAGACTCTGAAGGCCCTCCGGCACCCATGGCTGCTCCTCTACAGAGCAGTCCGAGTAATTCTTCTGAAACATAAGTCAGATCTCGGTTGTCTTTTGCTTAAAATCCTGCAGAGCTCTCCATTTCACTCAGAGTTGCAAAGCCCGGATCCCGGCAGTAGTCTGCACGGCCCTACGTGACGTGTCTCCTCCCCTCTTCCTCTCCCACTTCCTATCCTGCCCACCTCCTTGTTCACTCACTCTGGCCACATCGACCTTCACGCTGTCCAGGTGTGCTCCTGAGTCAGGTCTCTGCTAGAGCTGTTCCCTGTCTGGAATGTTCTTTTCCTAGATATCTGCTTGGCTAACGCTTTCAATCTCCTTTAAGTCTCTGTTCCAATCTCTCATTCTCCATAATCTTCTCTCACTCTATCCTATTTAATATTAAAACGGATCTTCTTATCTCAGAACTTTTGATTCTCTTTTCTGTTTCCCTTTTTTCCATAGAATTTATCATCTTCTCACATACCACATAATTTACATTTTATGTTTATTGTTATTGTCTCTAACACATACACACACATGGATATACGCTCTCCAAAGGCAGGGGCCCTTGTCTTTTGTTCTCTGATGAATCCTAAGCACGCAGAACGCTGCCTGGCATACACTGGTGCTCAGTCATTCTTAAGGGACTGGCTATTACTACAGCGGTCTTTGTACTGCTGTATAGAGGGAAAGAGGGTCCCAACTCCAATGTGAAGAGGTCAGGAAAGGCTTCAAAGATAAGCTGACACTTCAATTCAATCTTGAGAGGTGAGAAGGAATTTTCCCAGGGGGTGGTAAGGCAGAGGCGAAGAATGAGAAGGAAAGGTTCTCAGTATAGGACACTCTGGCAGAGTGTGATCATGGACCTCTTACTACAATAGGAGGGTGAAATTCATCATCCTCAGAACAATGGGGAGCCAAGGAAGTGCTTTATAAGAGGATGGCCATTATCAGATTTGGGCTTTTAATAAAATCACTTTGTCTGCAAGTACAGAGGATGGATTAGAGAGGGTAAGACTAGAGGTAGACAGACCAGTGGGTTGGCTGTTGAAATTGCAGTAGAGAGAAGTGCTGAGGCCTCTGACCGCCACGGGCTGCAGCAGTGGGGTGAAGAAGTGGTCCCCCATGGTAAAAACCCTAACGGTTTATAACATATGACGTTTTTGTCACATTTTCACTCCCAGACTGGGCTGCTTTTATGTTTCAGTACGCTAGTAAGGAAGCTACACATATTTCAGCCTTGAATCTTGCATTGTGCAATCACCACCCACTCCTTTTCCATTCAGACGGGAGGTCTTCCTGAGGGCTATCGTCCAAAAGAATGACAGACAATAGAGAAAAGCCAGTGAAAGGACAGAGCAGGTGCCAGAGAACAGAGCAAGTCTTGCTGCCTGCCTCATTCTGGGGCGGAAAGGCTGTACACTCGCTCTGCTGCAAGGAAGGAACAAGCAGCTCTCTTCTGCTATAGTTAATCTTCTGTTGCCACTAGCTGGTCAGTATGAGAACTTGGGAAAGTATCCACTCTGGAAAAGAAGTGCCCTCCTAATGTTGCTCCACCCAAGGTTAAACTTGACTCTTTTTTTTTTCCTTTCCTGGGAAAAAGCAGATTTCTTCCTCCCACCCCCAAAGGCAGCTAGAGGGAAAGGCAGTGAGGCTTCCTTCTCCCCCAGAACAAAACCATCAGCACAGGTGCTTAGCAGAGATCGGAGCCAATCAGCTGCATACTTGGACAAGAAAACAAATTCAATTTCTCTAAGAAACTTTTCTCCTTAGATTTTTAAATTTCTTGGCAGGGGGAGAAGGTAAGAGTGGTACCTCTTTCCTTTTTACGATATTGAACCAACTTGCAGACACTGAGATGTGTTTAAACCCAATGCCCCCTGCGAGAGGTCCTGCAATGTGATGG
The DNA here is from genome assembly GCF_000956105.1 of Propithecus coquereli. NCBI lineage: Eukaryota > Metazoa > Chordata > Mammalia > Primates > Indriidae > Propithecus > Propithecus coquereli. Next base: position 6,645,890 of record NW_012155173.1, on the reverse strand, counting down.
AAAGAGGCATGGACTAGGATTCAAGACCACTGGGTTTAAGTTCAAACTGCGGGTGCTTGGGTGGGTTTCCTTCCTCCTCCGGGCCTCGATGTTACTATATAGAATGGAGGGCATAAATTCAAACTCCCTGAGAGTCTGTGATGCTGGGATCCCATCAAAGTGGATGGTTGTGGTAATAATTCTCAGGACTTCACCCAAGAGGTCACTGTCAGTCTCCATCCTCTCCTCCCCCAGCACACACGTTCCCATTGTCCTGAGGCAGACAAGGCTTAGCGAGCAAGGAAGCAAGGTGAGAAGCAGGAGGCTTTGCCTGCCAGAGGCCTAGTTAAAGCTCCTGCTGCACCCGCTGTGAATTAAAATCACAGACTGCTCTCGCAGCCTGAGGGTCCAGTTGAGGAAATGACCAAGCCCTGGGTCACACCAAAGCCTGCAGAGCTTGGCTGTCTCAGCGGGCATCACTGACTCCCCAGAAACAGAAAATCTGGTTGGCTTTGACAAAACCTGAGCCTCTCTAACAGCTGAAATGAATCCTCCTCTCTCCTGCCCCATCACCCTCTCAGGAACATAGTCTTTTTTGAGGGCAGACAACATATTTCTCTTTGCCCTGAGTATTAAACAGGTTTCATCAGCTTTGAGCTGGCAAGAGGTGGGCTGGGGTATGGAGAAAGGGAGGTGAGTGGTAAAGGGAAGAAAACTCAGATTAGAGACCACTAAACACCCCCCACCTTATTTACAATGTCCCAGAAACGTGGGCCGTCACACCAGGATGGGACCTGGAAGTTTGTGTGCAACCTAAATACCTCATTCAGTGATAAGGGACTTGGTGTCCAAATAAGGAAATAACATATATTGTTTAAACCTAGCTTTGTTTCAGGACATAAAATTCTCTCTCTTCTCCATCCCAGAATCTTTCTCATACATACACAGAAAATAACACTAGAATGTTATTGTGGTCAGAAACCCCTACAGGAGACGTGGCTTACTACTATTTGTAACCACTGTTCCTCTGTCCCAATAAAGGATGTCAACCTTCAGAATCAAACCAGAAACCAAAAAGGGCATATAGCCCAAACAGCTGCAGGGCTTGGGTCCTTTCTCCAAAGGCCTTCCTAATGGCTGTCTAGCATCTGCTTGAACACTTCTTCCAACGTGGCTCATTCGGCCACTAAGGGTCAGCATACAGGGCTGTTGGGCAGCTCCATGGGACACTCCTGTGCGGCTCAGCTCTGTTCCCCTAGTACTCGTACTTTTCGAACATCCCTTAGAATCAGACCCCTGCACACACTTGGGAGGCAGAAAAAAGCATATTCTGCACTCTGTGTTGACATTTGAAGGAAGCTGCTCCACCCTTGGTGGATTGCTCTTCTTAGGCTAAACTCCATGCTCTCAGCAAGTCTCCTGGCTGGGTGCCTAGCCCCTTGCTCTTCTCAGAGGCTCTTTGCTTTGAGTATCCATTTTTATCTATAGTTTAGGGACCCTTTGCTGACCTGACAAAGTTGGCATTTCAGGACTGTATCTTCTTCCTTCTCTCAGGCCGTCAGCTTCTTGCAAAGAGCATCCTGTTGGGAGAGACCTTCAGGATACTGCCGGCCCTATTCACGCAAGCGCACTTACAGACATCCTACTGAATGGGTTGTCCTTCCTCACACTCCCTCCCCCACATACAAAGCACACTGTTCTCTTGTCAGGTGACATGGCAAAGCAAATTACTAAAAAACGTTGACAACGAGTGCTTACTCAATTTGATCACATTTTCCTGCTTTCGTGGAATCAAGGCAGGTAGATGGTAAACGGTCTGGACTGACCATTACTAAGCACAGGGAAAAGGATGACATTTCCCTACCTGTGGGCATGAAGCTAAATCCACGAGCAGACTCCAGGGCTGCCTGGGGGTAGGTGAGGATGGGGTTCACCTCAGAAGCCCTGCGCTGGCTCTTGTTCCTGTTTAAATTCTGTCTTTCCTGTCAGTCCTTCTTAACACCTCCATGTTACCGGTGTAGAAAAACAGACAGTACAGAGCAAGAGGAGCTCGTCAGAGTCACGGAGTAGGTCAGGGCATTTCAAGTTCATAGAATCTTTACACCAAAGGATTATTTTAAGGCTCATCTACCCACTCATATTACAGCACAAAGAACTGAAGCTCTGGGGGATAAATGACTCGTTCAAGGTCACGGTGAGCCAGAGCTGAGAATTCCAGATCCTAACCAACATTAAGTTCCCAAGCTGCATTTTAGCATTCAACTTCTCCTCAATTTGTCTACTAAAACTTCCAAGGCCTAGTTCAGGTTCTTTCTGGTCCAGGAAGTCTTCCCAGGCTTCTCCAAATCTACAGAGATATCTTCCTTCCTGGATGCCACAGAATGTATCATCTCCATTGCTCATTGGCATCAATCAATAGAATGCCCTTTGACATCCCATGAGTCATGGAACTTTGAGCTGGCAGGGTCATTGGAGGTCATTTATCTCATGCCTCATTTTTCAACTTGCATACGTCAGCTCACCATTGTAGCCCAAGTTCCTTTGGAGAAAGGTTCTTGTCTTGATGACTGTTACATCTCTCTACTCAGCACCACGCCCCGCACTAATTGCAAATTTGGTTCAGAATGCCAGTTCAGCAATTACCAAAAATGTAGGTGTCTTGCAGACTGGGATTCCAGGTCCAGGTCTGCCATTTATTTAAGTGTGACTTTGGACTAGGTGTTTGACTTCTCTAAGAATGCTCCCTCGCCTGTCAAATGGGAATGACAGTAGTGCCTTCTCCATATATTTTATGTGGATGCATAATACAAGGCAAGAGTAAAGCTCTTAGCACCACATTAAGGATTCAATAACTATTTGCTATTCCTTAATCATTTTCAGGGAGATTCACTTTGTCAATGTTATTGACTTATAATCGGATTCTGAAGAAGTGGCCCCGGCACAGAAACTTGGGGAATCTTTCACATCTAAGGGAAACTTCCATTCTACATAAAGCAGCTGCAACTTGTTGGGGAGAAGAGAAATGCAAAGAAGAAGAGACCTGAAAAAATCTTCCTTTCTGTCTGGGCATTAACAAGAGAGGCAGAATGGAGGGAGGCAGGGCCGGCTATGAAGGTGACTTTGGTGCATGAGGACGGTAGGCAGTTTGTGCAAAATGACCTTGAGGTCTCCCAGCTGGACTTACAGTAAAATGAGAAATCTACCTTTTATTTGTTTGTTTGCCCCCCCTTTAATGCCAGGGATGCTTTACCACCACCAACTCGGGGCCCAGGATCCAAAGCATGAGCCGAGGGCTTTGGCAGACACCATCACCCCCTAGTGGTGGCTCCACACTCCCCACTATCGGCAGAGTTTGGCATTTCCCAACTTTGCATGCCCAGCTGTGGCACTGGTCACCTCCAAATTCCCTGAACTAACAAGCTAATAGTGAAAGACTAGCCCAGTTTGCCAGAGACACACGGAAGGCAGGGTGTTTAAAAGGTCTGGAGATGGGATGAGGCTGCCTTGAGACCCTGGGAAAGAGATGGCCATAAAGGACTCACAGTATCATCCCCTCCCCCCACTGCCACCATCAACCCTCATTTCCAGCCAGCCTGGCCCTCCCAGAGCTCATTGTGCACTCTGTGTTTACACACAAACAGTCGAAGACCAACACAAATAAAAAGCCCACGTCTCCCTACACAGCTCCTGCTATACCCGGCCATCTGGTGACTACCTCGCTAGCCAAATCCCCATTGGGAGCGCCTTGAGCTGCCAGTCCAGGGCGCTGGGGAGAGAAAGAGGAGGCAGGAACCCAATTTCCTGCATGCATCCGAAGGCTCGGTGCTGCCAAGGGGGACAGCAGCGGGCCACTCCGAGGGGCAGGCAGTACCCAGCCACCAGGCTCAGTGGCTGTGCATCACAGAAGGCAGAAACCTCCACATACAAGATGCCAGGAGCTTCTCAAGCTGACACATAAGTCCTGGGGGATTGAAGACTTGCAGTTCCTCACTCACTTTGTCCCAGGCTCCCAGGTACCCATCCCCTTTGAAGGCCAAAGTTAAAAATGGCAAAGATTGCCAGCGCTAGGAACTCTGGGGCACCTTTATAGCTGGCTGGTCCGGGTTCTCCACGTTCTTGGGGAATTGCAATGTTCGGGGTCCTCACTGCCAAGTCAGGCCATATCCAAGAACCCGCTTCATTTGAAAAGCCCGTTTAGGGGGATTACCAACCCTCATCTCTCAGGGTGCCCAGGAGTAGAGAGACCTCAAGGATAAAGGGAGAAGAGTAGGATTGGAAGTGGTAGTGAAGGGACACCTTCTGTTTCTCCAGAAGGACCCTTCCCGGCGGGGAGGCGGGAGGAGCCAGCATTGAGCTCAGGGTTAGGGAGCATCCTGAGTAACCCAACCTCCCCCCTCATCCCCTTCCTTGGACCCGGGCAGCCCCACAGGTGCACGTGGGAAGGGCTACTGGGGTGTGTGTATGCATATGTGTGTATGTGTGTGCGTGTTTTATGTGCGCTGCACGCCAGACGCGACGCCGCCGCGGAAAGTCCCCGGGGAACCTGCAAGGCGCTCTCCCGCCTAGCCTACCAGAACACTCCCCATGCTCAGGTTACAGCCAGCCTGAGAGCACAGGCACCCCGAGGCTCAAGATCAGACCGAGAGAGAGGGACTGGCACTCGCTCAAATCCCCAGAGGCAGCCGGTATGAAAGGGGGAGTGGGGGAGTCACAAAAATACATTTTAAAATATCAGGGCTCCCAGGAGAGTGGAATATAGTCCATTGATTACTACGTGGGGCTTCTCGGGTGAGCAAGCAGTTAACCTTGGAGGTTCAGGCTGGGATCCTAATGACTCAGAAAACGAAGGCCAGTCACCCTGCGATGCCAATGCCAGAGCTGGATCCCGCGAAGGCTAGGACCCCCGGGGCAGAAGAGTTGGGGAGTCTCTGGGCGAGCCCCTGATGCCTTCTAGGCGCTGTTGTTGGCCAGACTCCGACAACCAATGAGGCCCCGCGCCCCCAAGGGGGAAGGAGAGTGAGCGAGCAGCGAGCGCGGGAGAGCTAAGGGGGAACAACATTTTTGTAAACGCTCTCCGAGATAATTAAGCTATCAATTACCCGGGTGGGAAATCAGCTGCGCTTCCCACAGCTCCACCGAAGGGCCGACTCCTCCGGGATTCGAGCCGGGAACCAGCTGCTGGCGAACTTTCTGATTAACTTTTCCGTTTGAGCCCCCCACCCTCACCTGTTTCCTTTTCTCTCCTTTTACCTGCCTTTCACTTATTGTTATTAGCCCAGTGAGTAAGCTGCGAGGATACACCTGCTCTTTGCTGGGAGGGGGATAGAAATAGGAAGGTGATAACGGAGGTAGAGGAAAAACCCAAACGTGGAGACCTTGGGCTCAGAATTCCAGTCCTCAGAAATCGCACAAACCTCTCCATCCCCATTTCACAGATGGCCAAAACTGAGGCTCAGAGAAGGAAAGTGACTTGGCCAAGGTCACCCAGCTCGTGTGGAAGCCGAGCTTTTGCGGGCTGGGTGAGTCTACATGGAGCCACTCCGCTCCAATTTTCAAGAAAACCTATCTGGAAGGGAGAGCCAACAACTCCGAGGCGAGAGCGAGGGGGCGGCAACCGCGGGCAGCCAGTGACTGTGCCCGGAGGAGCAGTGGGCGGCTGGACCGGGAACTGGCTTCGGAGCTTCTGAGCGGGGGGCTGCCCCAACCTCTGGCCAGAGCACACTCAGCGACTGGGGGTCTCCCGCGTCCGGGATGGATTGGGCAGAGCTCAACGTCTGGACTGAGGCAGACGGACAGGTCCCCACTGCGGGAGGGCTGGCACGCCCCCGGGATCCTGCTGCGCGCTCTCCAGGACCTCCGGCCCCACACTCCTTTACAACCACCTGTGCGACCTCCCGGCCCCTCAACTGCCCTCCGCCAACCCCACTCGGGGCAGCCCGGGGAGGGGATTCCCAGGGCGCCCCCACCCGTCCGGCCTCACTTAGGGGGCTCAGGGTTCCACGGGATTCCGCGGGTGACGGCGCCCAGCCTTACCCAGGGTGAAGAAGGGCAGCTCCGTGTTGTCCAGGTCGTCCTGCACCGCTATGCGCCCCGGCAGCTCGTTACGCACAAAGAGCAGGAGGCGCGACTCGGCGGCGGTGCCGGCAGAGCCGGGAGAGCCCGGGGACGCGGCGGCGGCCGCTCCGGCCCCGGTCCCAGCCCCCGCCCCGGCGCGGGCGCCGCTCCAGCCTATGTCGCTCTCCCGCAGGGCGGGCAGCGTGGACACCGTGACGGTCTTGAGCCGGCATGGGCTGTCGGGCTCCCGCGAGGCGGCGGCGGTGGCGCCGGCCAGCAGCGGCGGCGGCGGCAGCAGGAGCAGGAACAGCAGCAGCAGCGGCGGCGGCGGCGGCGGCCCCGGGTGGAAGCGGAGTCTCGGCCGCCCCCGGAGCCCCGAGCCGGGGCCGGGGCTGCGCCGGGCGCCGGCGGCGGCCATGGCGGGAGGGGCTGCGGTGCTGCGGGCGGTGGCGGCGGTGGCGAAGGAGGAGGAAGAGGCAGCGGCGGAGACGGCGGACGCTGAAGCGAACCAGGACGCCCGAGCTAAGGAGCTGGGAGAGCCGCTCTCCAGCAGCCCCCAGCTCCGGGCTCCGCCTCCCGGTCGGCCTGGACCGCCCCCCCGCGCCGCCTCCCCGGGCCCAGCCGCCCGCCCCCCGTCTCCGGCTCCGCCACAGACCCCGAGCGTTTCGGAGGCTCCGCCCGGCCTCGTGCAAGTCCCGGTCGCTCCCTCCCCTTTCCCAGGATCCCCCAACGCCGCCCTCGCAAGGTTCTTCAGCCACGACACCCCTCCTCAAATTCCTAACACTCAGCGCCCGCCTCGCGCGTCCCCCAATGCCCCCGCTTCCCCTAGCTTCCTCCCACCCTCGGCGCAAACCGGAGGCTACTCCTGGGGGGGCGCGCCTTAGCCCAGCCTTGCTCCAGGCCCGCCTTCCTGGGGGTAGGGAGCACCCCTGGACGGCCACGACTTAACTTTGTCTCCCCGGAGGCCCCAGAACAAGTCCTGTCTTCAGTCCCCTACCCATTTCTAGTCCCTGAAATAACTTCCTGTGGCCTCAGAGCCCCCTTCCACCCGCTCCCCCACCACTCACGCATTCGGTCTCCCACCGCCAGGACCCCAGCTCTCCCCTCCACCCAGGCCTCAGTGGTTGCACTCATCGCTGAAGGACAGAGGGGTGGCGACACGACCCCCCAACCTCCAGCCGGCTGCTCTGGCCCCCTAGCTGCCGCCCTGCGAGCAGCCCACTCACGCGCTTTTATTTTGGATCCCTGCTCCCAGCTTGGAGCGGCTCTACTTGGCTGCGTCTGCTCTCTGTGTGAAATTCCTGAAAAGGGTGCGAGGTACAGACCTACTACTCTGTCTGCTTCTGGCTCCTCGGGCTTCTGCATCCTCTGCCCAGTTCCCAGAGGATGGGTCTACTCCCCAATTCTTCAGCCGCAGTTCTTCTGGATTCACGCTGAACTGTAAACCTAGGTTCTCAGACGCGGCACTCTTGGCCTTCGGCTGATTCTGCCTCTGACCCACACACCCCATACCCTCCAAGAGCTGTCATCTCCGCCAGGGTCCTGCTTATTTATGCACCGTATTCACACTTCCCTGCTTTTCTTCCTTTTACCTCTCTCTGTAACTCTTTCATCTCTCGACTCGTTTCCTTTTTCCTCATCTTGACTTTAATCTTATGAATGCTTCCTCCCTATAATTTCTGAGCCATTTCCCATCCCTCTGTCTTTTGGGCAGTTTCTGTGCATTAACTTCTCTGTTCTTAGCTCTCTTTCCCCCTTTCTATCTGTACCCTTCACATAAATTGCTTTTTCCCCTCTCCCATCACATTTTACTTTTTTTATGACTTTGGATAAAGGGAAGGGACTGAAAACAAGGGAAAAAGCAAAAACTGTTTTGTGACCTTGGACTTAATGATACTGTGTATAAAGTATTCTTCAAGTGCCAGACATGTGCCTATGTTAGCTTTTATACGTTACCATAATCCAGTGACATGGGGTGTTACCATTCCCATTTTCCATATGAGGAAACTGAGATCCGGGGGTCAGGAACGTGAAGGGACTTTGCAAGGTCATACAGCTAATGAGCCGAATAGCTGAGATCTCAGAACTCTCAGCTGCAAGGCCTTGGCTGTTGCCCTGAAATCACACTGTCCTCAGTGACCTTGGAAAAGCCCACCCGTCAAAGATGCTGTAAAAGGCAAATCTGCTTGAACACAGTTGGATCTGCCTCCATGGGGAGGTTTGTGAAGTATGCTCCTCCTGTCTCCGTTTACTAATCTGTGAACCCAACAGAATCTGGCCTTTCAAGTCTTCTGATTTCTAAACCTTCTCCTGCCTCTCTGATGCCTGCTCCAGTTCATTTACTCCTCCCAAATATGTCGCCCTGCCTCCCTCAGTCTCTTCTTTGTACCCTTACAATCCACCACTATCCTCCGCAATGGGCCTTTCTGATTCTCTATGCCCCTTTCTTCAAATATGCTGACATAGTCCATTTATAGAAGTGCACACCAGGAAAAAAGGGCTCCCTTATGTAAGACAGAGTCTGTGCAAGTCCTTCATGGACCTCTGGTACAAAGGCCTGTCAAATGAGACCAACACTTTCATTCATTCATTCGCCACCAAATAGCCAGGGTGCCTACCAGGCACTATATTGGGATGCAGAGATGGATAAGCACAGCTCCTGCCCTTGGGGGGGTTTATAATGACTGGTAGGAGAGTGTGTGCAGGGATGAGATGGGCACAGAAATATCTCGTGTACCAGGCAGGCAGGCTGGCAGACAGATAATGTGTTTCCTATGTGAGGTGCTTGGAGAAATCAAAAGAAAGCTTCCCAGAGGCAGTAACACTGAAGTTGAGCCATGAAGAATTAGTAGCACGGGGGTGGACATCCAGGTTCAAGTTGGAATTCGGCATTCTTTGCAACTGCTTAGCATCCGAATGAGTCCTTTTCCTACATCAGAGGGTGCTTCATCTTCTGAGGCACAGCCCACCTCCTGAGAAAAAGCTAAAATTTCTAGAACTTTCTCAGCCTCCACTGCAGCTAGAGCTTGGGCACGTGACCCAGACTTCATCAGTCAGATTCACCCACCCTACGTGCTGGGAAGGAAGCTGGAAGCTGGCAGAATCCATCAGGACCAAAAGGGCAACAGCTGGGGCAGTTGCGTCGAGGTTTCATTGTTAGTGGAAATTCTAATAGCACTGCTTGGAGCCCAGCGCCATTGGTGTCAACAGTGTGAAGTGCCCCGTTTATGCTCGGCTGCAGTCGCAACAATACCTCTGCGAGGCCAGCTCGGAGTGGTGATTTGGAGTGGTGCTCTTGACTTCATGGACTATAAGCCCAGATCCCATGCCCTTCTGGGGATTCTATGTAATCTAATATGACTTAACTGAATTCTGAATTCTGTTTCTGCTTACATTATTCAGAACTGGTTTCTGTTGCTTACAACTAAGACATCTGCCTGAGAACACAGACTGTGCAAATAAACAGAGGGCAGAGAGGGCAAAACTTATGAAGGGAAATGGAGGAAGTTCAGTCGGGGGAGAGGCAGTGATTGAAGATGAGAAAGAAAAGGCAGGCAAGGAGTACCAGTTTTATTTAGCAAGCGGTGTCAAAACTGGAATGACCACAGGGAAAGAACTTGTATTTCTGAGCACATGTGCTGTGACTTCAGAACTTTATGTAGTATATCAATGAATGGTGACAACTCCTGTCTGATGGTGGTTGTGAGGCTTCAGAAATAATTATGCAAAGTACTTAACACATAGTAGGTGCTCCATAAATCATGAATGTAACTACTGCTTTGATGTATATTCCCAGCAACATCTGGAGTAAGGCTTTTTATTCCCATTTGATAGATGTGAAACCAGAGGCTCAGGAAAGCTACGAAAGTTGACTTTGATCATGTAGTTATCAAGTGTTGGGACGCAAGAACGCCTGGCTCCCAAATCCTCGCTGTGTCTGCCATGGCATGCACCCTCCTTGCACCAGCCGTTCTCCGCCTTTCCCCCAACATGCTACGACTTCCCCACTCGCACTCTAATCCCCTGTCCTTGTGGCCTCTGAGCCTCTCTCTTCGCTTTTCCTTTCCTCTCTTCATTCAGTTACATTTCATTATTGACTTAACTAGTTACATTTCATTGTTGATTTGATTTACTCTCCTCTAGGGTTCCCTGTACCCCCATCTCTGAATCCACTGATCTGAAATTCTTTTTCATGCTCTTTCCTAGTCCTCCTAGCAAACGCTCCCTCTTATTTCATCTTTCATCTTTCATATTTGCCTTTCTCGGTAGTTTTGTGAATTTTTTTCTTCTTTTCCCCATTCTCCATAATGTATTCCATTTTGCAAAAGCCTTTCTATTCATACCACCTGACTTAGGCAGTTTAATGTAGTTAGAAAAGCAGGGGCCTGGGAGGCCGGCAGGCTTTGGTTCACACATCATCTTTGCCATTTATCTACTGGGTCAAGTCATACGATAGCTCCTGCTAAACCTTTTGTTTTCTCATTTGTTAAATGAGGAAAGTAATACCCACTTCTCAGAATCATTATGGGAGTTAAATGAGACCACGCATATGAAATAGTCTAGCACATATGAGGTTCTCATTGATGTTATAAGTAAATCCAATCATCTTACAGTGTCTCACCCACTGTCTTCCCCTCTAGCCTAAGGTCACACGATCCCCACCACTACCCCTCCGTTCTCTTTTCTGTTGATCTCTTTTCTGTTCCTGGAATATGTCGAGCTCTTGTTGTCCCAGCATCTTCCCACAGGCTCCCCCTTCTGCCTGGAGGGATTGCCCTCTGGTCTTCACTAGCTCTCTTTCCCTCATCTGTAAATCTCGCTAATAAAACACTTTCCCTAAGATGACCACCCACCCAGTCTAAGTTAGCCCCTCTCTGTCTCCTTTCATATCTCCTTACAGTTTTTCCAAATCACATCCATTCCATATTTTAAAAGTTATCCATTTATTAATGTATTTCCTTGATATATTTTCCCCACTAGATTGGGAACTCCCAGATAACAAAGACCAAGTGTGTCTTGGTTACCACTGTGTGCACAAGAGCTAGCACAGTGACCTACATAGGGTAGAGACACCAAGTAAGTATTTGCTAATGCTCACATATTCATTGAATGTTTACTCTGCGACAGGCACTGGACTAGACACCAGCCATACATCCATCTGCAGAGAATAAAAAATATTATACCGTTAAAACCTTCCCCGTCATCCCTCTTACTGTCCACCCCTCCTTCTCTTCCTTCCTCCTTCCCTTCTTTCCTTCCTTCTTTCTTTCTTTCCATGCTCCTTCCCAGCTTTCCATGATTCAAGTAATTTTTTAAACAGTCTTTCTTCTTTAAGCCTCCAGATAATCTCTAGGACACAAATAAACTCCAATTCAGGAAGAGAGAGTGCTATCTTCTGCTCTGTCTCTGCTGTATCTAAGCTCAATCTTCCATCAATCACTTTCGTATCCACGAATCCCCACCATTTGTTTTCTCTGGTTTCAATCATCACCTTCTCTGCAACTCACGCCTTTAATCCAGCTTCTCTCCCTGCAGCACGTTGGCTCCACTCATCACTCAGCACATCCCATTTCCTTTCCTTCCCTTCAGCCACCTCCCACCAGACACTGTCTTGCCCTTAGCTCTACCAACCAACCCCTCAGCATCCTAACCTCTGCCCGGCCCAGCTCCATCCACTGGTTTAGGATCAGTGGCAGCATTAAGGTCAGTCTTGAAGTTTTTCCTTTTATGGTTGCTGGATCCTAAGTAGATCACTGCGAATATATCTATCCCTGCTGTCTATTTCATTGACTCAGAAACCTCTTCTGGTGATGTAAGTTTATATTCTTTTCTCTACCACTTAATTAGTTGGCTGATTTTTAGCAAGACTTATAATCTCTTTCAGCCTTTATTTCCTTACCTGGAAGTGGGGGCAACAGGGAGGTTGAACGAGCCAGCAGGTATAAACAGAAGTACCTAGTGCTGTCTGGCACACAGTAGGTCATCAGGAACAGTAGCTTCTTTCTACCTCCACATGTCTATTTCCTTGGTCCTCCTGTGCCCTCTGTCTCTTCACTTTCCTCTCTCCATTTCTCATTTCCATTTTCAGAACATTTCCACTATGTCTCATTTAAAGCAAACTTTTACCATTGTCTCTAACTTCTCTTTCGTGAAAAATGAAAGAGTATTTTAATCACCGTTGTCGTTCTTCATTTCTGCTTGCATCTGTTTGACTGATTTCTGCTTCAACCCAGTACTTCTCTCGCTCTTTCCCTTAACAATTCTCAAATTTATTATCTTTTTTCCTCTGGCTCATACCTTTCACTGCCTCCCACTTTCCCTGTCCCCGGTCCTCTAAATCAACCCCTTCTTGTTCTGTGATTTACTGCAGTCATTTCCTATCCTTCTTACAGTCAAAATCCTCACAATACTCCTTGAAAGCCTCTCTCTCCTCATTCATCCTTTTGCATTTTCTTTCTCACATCCACTCATCTTTAATTCATCCCCATCATTCGTTTGCTTAAACCCACGTCTCTGCACCCCTTTGCCGACTTAATCACTTAACCTATTCGTGTTTCCTTCTTCCTTTGTTACACTCGCCATCTTTCATCATTAACACATATTAGTGGGTGATGTTTCTTTGGACTTCTTCTTACAAATCCCAACACTGGTGTATTTTCAGGGTCCTCTCTCTAGGCCCCATTGACTCTAATTCCTTTCTGGAATCTTTCCTCTCTGGGACCCTGCTTTAGTTAGGGGAGAAAAAAAAAGGCCTGCAGTATCTGCTCTGTATTTATTCAAGCTGAACTGTAACCTGGTGCATTCAAATGTCTATTACTGATGAAAAGTGTGAGCTTTATTTTCTGTTATAGAGTACTAGGTCATTTTCCTTTATGTACCACATTATTTTCATTATTATATTTTGAATCAGTAAAGGCAATGACAGCATAGAGTCACTATTTCCACAACATTTACTAAACACCTACTATGTGTTAAATACAACCTACTTTTTTTGTTCTCATTGAATTCTCACGAGTCTGGGAATTTGGAATTTTTAATCCCTGCTTTACACGTGAAGCACTGGGAACACATGGAAAATGCACAGTCTATACTGTGTTGGCAATTTACATTGAATAAAGTCCTTTCGACTTTTTTGAGTAGAGACAGTGTAGTGTAAGAGTTAAGAGATGCATACTTTATAACAGGGATGATGACCACCACTTTTCAGGAATGTTACTTAATATTTGTCTTCCTTCCTAAATTATAGTTTCCATGAGGGCAGAAATGCTATTATTTCCTGTTCCCTGCTGCCCGGTATGTATTAGGCCATCAATGATTATTGCTAAATAAATAAATGCATGTTAAACGCACAAGTTTCTTGCATAAAACAACACTGGTTTTGAATTTCAGCTCTGCCATGTAATAAATGTGTGTGACCTTGAACATAGTAGGGAGAAAGTAGATATCTTCTAACAGTCTGCATCTTTCAACCTTGTTCATGTATGCTGTTGTACATATGTTGTTTTTAATTTTTTCCTAATATTATTTAGCAATCCTCAGAGCCAAGCAAACCAGGGTTCAAATCTCAGCTTTCCCACCCCCTAGCTTTGATGCCTTAGACAAGTTATCTATCTCTTCATCTATAAAATGGAAATGATACTATCTCTTTACTATACTCAAGGGCAAGTGCTACGTGGTTGATAATCTGGGCTGAAACTCCGATACTGCCTGATTTCAAGCCCTCTGCACTTTTTACCAACTGGGGTCTCATTGTCCTGACTTCCAACTCCAAAGGCTCCTTTCATTTTTTTCTCCCTCTATCTTTAGGAGCTTTATGAAAACCTAACTCCCAGGACCATGCCCAGATATTTCTCAGGGAGGGAGAGGCCACCTCCCTTGCCTGACCCAGTTACAAGCTGTATTTGATGACTGTTATTTGAGAATTGCACACTCAGCAAAGCTGGAGCACTGCAGGTTCCTTGTAACTCCTGAAGATTCATCCTCACTCTGTCTCGTTCTAAGAGGCTCTCAGTGAAATCCGTGGGAAGTTGTGGGGAAGTTGCTCTTCCCTGATCTGGGACATCTTTTTTTTTTTTAAGTGAGGCTCTAGTCTATAAAGGAAAATATTTATATATCTAAACTCAAAAGAGCATTCCTTTCTCCTTCTCTTGCTCCCTCTTTCCCTCCCTCCCACTTTCTCTTCTCCTTTTTTCCGCGGAATACCGAGGAATACTCTCTTCTAGGCATGGGGATAACGATGATGAACAAGACATAAAGTGATCCCTGCACTTATGATCTTACAGTCGAATCAAGAGCTAGACAAACACAAATCATCAAAAATAAATATCCGGTTGAAAGGTTTAAAATGTGCTATGCTGAAAAAGAATACTGTCCTATGAAACAGAATAATGAGAGCGATATTAAGTTATATCTGCGGACCAGGTGATGCATCTCTGAAAAAGCCACAATTAATTGGAAATAAGGAAGGACAAATAAGAGTTGTTATGGCAAAGCAGGGTCCTGTGGGACTTTCAGACAGAGGAAGCCATAAGCACAAAAGGCCCTTGGAGAGAATGTGGCAAGTTCTAGGAACCAAGCACTTGAAGTTAGTATGGCTAGAGAGTTGAGAGGGAAGACTAGAAAAGAATGAAATGCATCTCAGAAAGTTAGTATGGCTTCGATTATTCAGGCCTATGGTAAGGAGTTTGGATTTAATCCTAATTTAAGTGGAAAGCCACAGGCACTTTTAAGTCAGGGGATGGGATAGTCAGTACAATTTTAAAATGCTACAGTGGCTTTAGATAGAGCACTCAAGAGAGAACAGGGACTCTAACATGGAGCGTGTCCCAGCTGTGCAGGTGTGAACCTCTCCAGGATGCAGACTTCCCCATTCCAACCTCCCCCACTGCCACACACGCACAGCGGGTCCTGAAGCTTGCACACCCTAATAGTGGGGAACTCATTATCTCCACCGAAGACTGGCTCTACTTTTGGTTAGTTCTGACCCATAGCATATGCTGATTTATATTTTCTTTGTTGAATGCACCACTTATTGATTCAAATTCCATATTCTGGGGAAGCCACATGGAGCAAGTTTTATGAAAATTTTCCGTATATCTGAAGACATGTATCTTTTTCTCCCTTTTAAGGAATGACTGTCCCCGTCGGCTGCCTCCACTATTGTCTGCCTAGGTATTACACAAATAAACAAAAAACAATAATTACCAACAACTTCCGTTTACATGGAATACTTCTATGTCCATCATCATGACATTTGATTTCCACACAACCTTGTGAGCCAGCAGGACGGGAAATTTTAGCCTCAATTAACAAGTGGCAAGAATAACATTCAAAGATGTAGTTTGCTCAAGTGGCAAATTGGGTCCTCAATCAAGTCTCACAACTCCTATTTTAATCTTCTTTCACCTTAGAGTGAAAATAAAGCATATATAGAGGATAATTTCATGGGTTCTGGTATCAGATTGATTGTCTAAGTTCAAATTCTGACTCATATTTGCTGTGTGACCTTGGGAAAATTAATCTCTCTGAACTTTGGTTTCTTGATCTGAGAGCAACAAGAGTCCCTACTTCATGGAGTTGGATAAGGATTAAGTGAGCTAATATATTAAAAGCATGAAGCACAGCATCTAGCCTATATTAATAATAAATATGTAATCAATAAATGCTTCCTATTATGAAAATCCTCAACCGTCTTGGTCAAAAGCAACAGTAGTGAAATAAAAGTTACTGCAGGTTTGGTATAAGGTGGCTTGGCTTAGAATATTAACTCTGCCACAATGTCGTGAATAATGTGTTTAATCAGTGACCTAGTTCTTCATCTGTAAAATGGGTACCAAGTTGTTGCAAAAAGTAAATCCTATAAATAATAAAAGAAATTGCCTAGCACCAAGAACTATGTACTTCATAAACGTTAATTTCCTGCTTCTCTGCTTTGATTTAACATCATTCACCCTAGAAAGACTTCTCTGGTGCCCTAGGCTGGGTTAGGCACTCCTCCTTTCTTTGTTCTTAACACCTTGCCCTTACCTGGAGCTACATTTAAAG